>NC_053027.1:447679643-447979643 GCF_003073215.2 Triticum urartu
GTCTTGCTCCCCCTGAATCTTACATGGGATATTGGGAGAAGATAGGGAATAGAAAATCAGAGCTGAAAGATACGAATGGATAGAACTTAATGCAAATAAGCACATATGAACATGTCTTTCCCCAAAAAAAGACATGTGACATCTCTCCTCTTGAACATCAAGCATCTGGGGATCCTTGAATATTCTCTCCCCCTGGAAATCTCTTTCTCCCCCTTAATACTTTCTCCCTTGTAGGTGATAAGCTTTGATGTGATCTCTCTCTCCCCCTTTGACATCAATTTCCAAGAAGGGCTTTCTGGAATCCGTTGTATAGGTTTGGTCCTTGAGACTCAGCACAAAGCAATGGATAAAACTGTGATGCTTGTAGAGGACAAGATTCATTGAGTAGAGCTGGATCAGAAGAAATATAGAACAAGTGGCAAACTGTTTTTCATGTTGTGAAGTCGGTGGCACCGAGTGGCATGTTTCGGTGGGGCCGAAAAGATTCGGTTGGACCGAAAACTACAAGTCGGTGAAACCGAGTTCAACACAAAGAAAAACACTTGTCACCTCAGCTCACTAAACATGTAGGATCTCACAAAGATTTGCAATGAATTGAATGCAGAAAATGCAGAACAAAAACAAAAAGAAAAGAGAAGAAACTGAAAGATCTAGATGAAGTTTTTTTTGAAAAAGAGAAAGAGAATAAATATGCATGAGACAAATGCAATAACACAGAAAAGAACACAAGAGAACTTCATCTAGAGTTGGGCGGTGACATAGTCACCTATGTTAGAGTATATTGACTTAGGAGTCAAGTGAGAACACTTGATCATAGGTCATACTCATCGTTTAAGCTCAAAATGGGGTTACCATTTTTCGTTTAAGCAACTTGATGTATCCACATCTTGTTGAGTTGCTTTGACTCATGACTTGAAGTAAAGCTTCTCTAAGATGGAATAACATACCTTGGGTGGTGGTGTGGGTCTTGCTCATGTAGTTGAACTTGTGTGGGTGCTCAAGGTTGATGTAGCTCATCAAGAGTTGGGAGCACCACTTGGAGTTTGAGTTCATCTACCTACATGGGTTAGTTCTTGCAAGGAAGAGCACTTGTGTATCCAAAAATGACAATCATGAAGCTCAACATAGAATTTGTCAAAGGATATGTTTGAATGGTTTTGTGCTTCCTTGTCTTCAACCACCATTGTGTAGAGACTTGGTGATGTAGAGATTGCTCAAGATGTGAGTGAGTTGCAATCTCATAGAATTAGATTCAGCCAAGTACCTACATGAGTTAGATAACATGCAAGGTACAAATATATCCAGGACATAAGATAGTCATCATAAGAGATATATCATAGATTAGTCATAAGCTCATGTCTTGCATGAATCCAATGGAGTTCCTACTCCAAGTTCGAAGCATCAATAATGTTCAATTCACCTCTCAACCTGCAAAATACTTTCTCATCAAGAGGTTTAGTAAATATATCCGCTAATTGCTTATCGGTGCGAACATGCTTAAGATCAATGTCACCCTTAGCAACATGGTCTTGAATGAAATGATGACAAACTTCAATATGCTTAGTTCGAGAATGTTGTACAGGAGTATGACCAATTTTGATAGCACTTTCATTGTCACAAAGCAGTGGAACATGTTTCACATAGATCCCATAATCTTTAAGAGTTTGGGTCATCCAAAGTAATTGAGCACAACATGAACCAGCGGCAATGTATTCCGCTTCGGCGGTGGATAAGGATACCGAGTTTTGTTTCTTGGAAGACCAAGACACAAGAGATATACCAAGAAATTGACAAGTACCCGAAGTGGACTTTCTATCAACCTTGTCTCCGGCATAATCCGAGTCGGAATAGCCAACAAGATCAAAAGAAGACCTCTTAGGATACCAAATGCCAAAGTTTGGTGTATGAATTAAGTATCTCACTATCCTTTTCACGGCCTTAAGATGACATTCTTTAGGAGCAGCTTGATAACGTGCACACATGCACACACTTAGCATAATGTCGGGACGTGAAGCACATAGGTATAACAAAGAACCAATCATAGAGCGATAAACCTTTTGATCAACCGGTTCACCATCTTTGGTCAAATCAAGATGTCCACTAGTAGGCATGGGTGTAGGCATACCTTTGCATTCTTGCATATTGAACTTCTTGAATAAGTCCTTGGTGTAGTTCGTTTGAGAGACAAATGTACCTTCCTTAGTTTGCTTGATTTGCAAACCGAGAAAGAATTTGAGTTCACTCATCATAGACATCTCAAACTTCTCTGACATTAGCTTTCCAAACTTTTCACTAAAGAGAGGGTTAGTTGAACCAAATATGATATCATCAACATAAATTTGGCATACAAATAGTTCTCCATTAACCCTTTTAGTAAAAAGAGTAGAATCAATTTTACCAATTTCAAAACCACTTGAAATAAGGAACTTGGTCAAGCATTTATACCATGCTCTAGGAGCTTGATTAAGACCATAAAGAGCTTTGTGAAGTTTGCAAACATGATTTGGTTTCTTAGGATTGATAAAGCCGGGAGGTTGTTTGACATAAACTTCCTCCTCTATTTCACCATTTAGAAAAGCACTTTTAATGTCCATTTGGTACAAGGTGATATTATGGTGATTAGCATAGGCAAGTAAGATGCAAATGGACTCAAGTCTAGCAACGGGAGCATATGTCTCACCATAGTCCATACCTTCGACTTGTGTGTACCCTTGGGCGACGAGACGTGCTTTGTTGCGAACCACTTGTCCTTCTTCATCTTGCTTGTTGCGAAACACCCATTTGGTACCAATGATGTTGTGGTTGTTGTCGGGCTTCTCAACCAATGTCCAAACTTGGTTTCTCTCAAAGTTGTGTAGCTCTTCATGCATAGCGTTTATCCAATCCGGATCTTCCAATGCTTCTTCAACCTTCATAGGTTCAATGCTAGAGATGAATGAATAGTTTTCACAAAAGTTAGCTAAACGAGTTTTTGAGCGAGTGATTCTCCCAGTTTGTATATCATTGTAGATTTGCTCGACAGGATGATCTTTGGCAATTCTTGCTCGAACTCGTGAGAGCTTTTGCTTGGGTCTTCGTTGAACATCTTCTTCATCTTGTTCTTCTTCTTGGCCTTCTTCATTGTTGACGTTGTCATTCTCTTGTCGTGGTGGAGAAGGAGGTTGTTGATGTTCGTCTTGATGCATTTCCTCGTCTTCTTCATCTTGGTGTGTCCCACTTGTGGATGCTTCCGTATCAATTCTTGGTTCACCTTGTCGTGAAGTAGAAGCTTCCACTTGGACGGACGAGGTACTCTCCTTCACCTCCGTTGGACGAATTTTGCCAATAGACAAGTCTTGGATTGCTTCTGAAGGGTCTTTGTCTCCTACATCGATTGGCAATTGCTCTACTTGCGAGCCATTAGATTCATCAAACTTCACATCTACCGTCTCTTCAACCTTTCGGGTCAAATTGTTGTAGACACGGTAAGTGTGAGAGTTTGAGCCATAACCAAGTAGAAAACCTTCATGAGATTTAGGAGCAAACTTTGAACGACGATGCTTGTCAAGAATGTAGCACTTTGAGCCGAATACTCGAAAGTATCCAACTTGGGGTTTGTTATCGGTGAGGAGCTCGTATGCCGTCTTGCCGAGTAGCTTGTGAAGATACAAGCGATTTGTTGCATGACAAGCTATCTCAACCGTTTCTGCCCAAAAGTGCTTCGGCGTCTTCTACTCATCAAGCATCGTTCTCGCCATTTCGATGAGCGTCCGGTTCTTCCTCTCAACAACTCCATTTTGTTGAGGTGTGTACGTAGCCGAGAACTCGTGTGAAATCCCTTCTTCGTCAAGAAAGGTGTCCACATTTGCGTTCTTGAACTCCGTTCCGTTGTCACTCCGAACCTTCTTGATCTTCACGTCAAACTGATTTTGGGCCTTTCTAGCGAAGTTTTTGAAGATCTTCTGGACCTGCGACTTGTCATCAAGAAAGAACACCCACGTAAATCTTGAAAAATCATCAACTATAACTAGACCAAAAGAATTTCCACCGAGACTCTTGTAGGCGTTGGGACCAAAAAGATCCATATAAAGTAGCTCGAGTGGCCTCCTTGTGGTCATGATGTTCTTCACGGGATGCCTTCCTCCAACCTGTTTACCTGCTTGACAAGCACTGGCGTCTATGCCACAACCAACCTTTTGAGGACTTAGCAATAAAGCAAGTTTTAGGTTGTGCCTTTTTAGAGAAATCGACAATGTAAAGATCACCTCTACGTATACCGGTAAAGACCATTTTATGATTGTCTCGACGAAACACTTGGCAATCTACCTCAGTAAATAGGACATTCAAACCGAAATCAGCAAGTCTAGATACTGAAAGTAAGTTGTAGCCGAGAGATTCAACGAGCATGACATTTTGAATGGAACTATCATGTGAGATGGCCACCTTACCAAGGCCAACCACTTTACCCTTTGAATTATCACCAAAGGTGACATATTTTCGAGGGCCGTCATTTTCAGCAAGCTCACGGAACATCTCTTCATCTCTGGTCATATGATCAGTACATCTACTATCAAGAACCCATTCCTTTCCTCCTGACACATATCCCCGAAGATTTTCCATAAGACCAAAATGTCTCATTGCATCATTAAGATCGAAGTCACTATCATCATCATCATCATCATCATCATCATAGTATCCATGTTCACCATGATCATGTGACTGATCATTTCCTAGAGAGGGTAATTCATTAGATAAATGATCATCAAAGTGGTCACCTTTATGAATTCTTATAGCTTCGGATATAATATCACTAATGATTCCAACATCTCCTTTAGCACGCTTGACATTGGTAAGCTCAAATAGACAATCACCAAAACTAGGATCACTAGAGTTCATCTTACTCAAGGCAATAGATTTATGGAGAATTTCATCCAATTTTTTCAAGCAATAATCGGGAAATCGTTCCTCAAGAAATTTACATATAGTATAGGCACAATTAAGAGTAGGCAAACTAGCAATCAAATTTTTGGGCAATCCTCTAATGATGAGCTCAACAGTTCTAAGATTGCGAATTATGTCAATATCTTCATCTAGGGTAGGATGCAAAGGATCAATATGAGGTGCACAAGGGCTAGCAATATACTTGTTCAAATGATATTGATTGAAAATTACAAGCATCTCATTTTTCCACTCATGAAAATACTCTCCATCAAGAATAGGCACTCTATGTCTAAGACTCCCTAAAGTAGACACATCCATCTTCCTCCAATGGTGATTAAACCAAGGCAATGGAGACCAAAGCTTTGATACCACTTGTAGGATCGAAAGTAGGTGTGTCTAGAGGGGGGGTGATTAGACACTTAATGCTAAAGTTGCAATTTTTAAGCTTTTTCGGTTTAAATGGAGTTTAGGCACAATTTCAACATTCACAATACATATCAAGCAAGCATGCAAAGAGTATATAGGCAGCGGAAAGTAAAGCATGCAACTTGCAAGAATGTAAAGGGAAGGGTTTGGAGAATTCAAACGCAATTGGAGACACGGATGTTTTTCCCGTGGTTCGGATAGGTGGTGCTATCCTACATCCACGTTGATGGAGACTTCAACCCACGAAGGGTAACGGTTGCGCGAGTCCACGGAGGGCTCCACCCATGAAGGGTCCACGAAGAAGCAACCTTGTCTATCCCACCATGGCCATCGCCCACGAAGGACTTGCCTCACTAGCGGTAGATCTTCACGAAGTAGGAGATCTCCTTGCCCTTACAAACTCCTTGGTTCAACTCCACAATCTTGTCGGAGGCTCCCAAGTGACACCTAGCCAATCTAGGAGACACCACTCTCCAAGAAGTAACAAATGGTGTGTTGATGATGAACTCCTTGCTCTTGTGCTACAAATGATAGTCTCCCCAACACTCAACTCTCTCTCACAGGATTTGGATTTGGTGGAAAGAAGATTTGAGTGTAAAGCAACTTGGGCAAGGCTAGAGATCAAGATTCATGTGGTAGGAATGGAATATCTTGGCCTCAACACATGAGTAGGTGGTTCTCTCTCAGAACATATGAGTTGGAAGTGTAGATGTGTTCTGATTGCTCTCTCCACGAGTGAGGAGGAGGTGAAGGGGTATATATAGCCTCCACACAAAATCCAACCGTTACACATAGTTTACCAATCTCGGTGGGACCGAATCAACAAACTCGGTCGGACCGAAATAGTAAACCTAGTGACCGTTAGAGATTTTTGGTGGGACTGACATGCAACTGGGTAGGACCGATATGGTTAGGGTTAGGGCATAACGTAATCTCGGTGAGAACGATTACACAAACTCGGTGAGACCGATTTGGTAATAAGCTAACCAGAGGGTTGGTCAGGCAAACTCGGTGGGACCGATTACACAAACTCGGTGAGACCGATTTTGGTAATGAGCATACACAGTGAGTTTGCATTGTAACCTCGGTAGTACCGATTGCACAAGATCGGTGAGACCGATTTTGGCAATGGACATACACAGTGAGATTACAATCCCATCTCGGTGAGACTGAGATCCCTATCGGTAGAACCGATTTGCTAGGGTTTGGCAATGGCTATGACAAGTGAAACTCGGTGGCGCTGGATAGAAATAATCGGTAGGTCCGAGTTTGGCTTAGGTTTAGGTCATATGTGGAAGTGGGAAAGTAGCTGAGGATTTTGGAGCATATCATTAAGCACTTGAAGCAAGAGGCTCATTAAGCAACACCTCATCCCTCCTTGATAGTATTGGCTTTTCCTATGGACTCAATGTGATCTTCGATCACTAAAATGTAAAATGAAGAGTCTTGAGCTTTAAGCTTTAGCCAATCCTTTATCCTTAGCATCTTGGAGAATTTCCCACAACCTTTAGTCCATGCCACTCCATTTTTGAACTTATCTGAAACATACTAGATAGAAACGTTAGTCCAACAAGAGATATGTTGTCATTAATTACCAAAACCACCTAGGGAGCACTTGTGCTTTCACCCGGGCATTTTGAGCTTCATGTACCCATAATGAGGTATAGCTTGGAAGATCGTGAACACCTCCCATCCTAAAAGGGCGTGGTATCCACTACTGAACGGGGCCACTTGGAATGTAATTTCTTTGGACCTATAGTTCTCTGGCGTGCCGAATACCACATCTAGTGTGATTTTCCCAGCACAGCGTGCTTCCCGACTGGGGATGATTCCTCTGAAGGTTGTGCTGCTTTGCTCAATGCGGTTCCAGTCTATTTCCATTTTTTGAAGAGTTTCCTCATAAATGAGGTTTAATCCACTGCCGCCGTCCATGAGTACTTTGGTGAGTCGAAAGCCGTCCACAATTGGACTAAGGACCAATGCAGCTGGTGCTCGGGCTGTTCGGAATTTGGGTTCGTCACTGGCATTGAAGGTAATAGCCGTGTCACTCCATGGATTCATTGTTGCCACATGGCAGATTTCGGCGAGGCTGCGGAGTGTTCGCTTGTGCCTATTATTTGATGCGATGTCAGGACCCCGATTCCAAGTCACATCGATCTAGCCGGTAACACCTCATATCACATTGCGGCCTCACGCACGGTATCCCCATGGGTGTCGCCTTACCATGGCCCGGGACCGTTTGTGCCTTTTGGCTCACGTATATGATTGTGTCGCTAGCATCCATATGACAGAGAACTCGGGCCGACATGGCCAGTCGTGAACCCAAAGCGGCGCAGACCTATGGAGACAGGCATACATGAATCACATCGAGCATGTCGGTCATCAGCGAGTGAATCCGGGCTGTAGCACTGGGCTAACAGGACTCATCGGAGGGGGCGGTGAATCACATCGAGCCTGTCTATCTACCTAGGGCCCTCCATGGCCAGGATCACCACCTGGGAGGCTAGTCACTCGTTGACATCAAGGTCTACATAAAACCCATCGGAGGGGGCGGTGTTGTCATCTGAAAACAGTAATTAAGCAAACATGAGTACAAAGGTACTCAGCAAGTCTTACATCAGAACCTACTATACATGCTCATTCTCAAGAAGGTGGTGGGGTTATTGCAGCAAGCCAGCTTTGACTCTTGGCTAAGCTATCCTACGGAACTCCACTAGTAAAAATAGTTTTCGCACACGAGTCCACTACTCACCAACACAATACTCCACCGGGGATCCTCCCTCGTCATCCTATGAGAGGGCCATCCTCGGTACTCACACTTATCTTGAGTCTTTTAGTAGTATCCATTAGCTTGTCTATGAACTGTATAGGCAACTAAGTAGTCCTTTACCGCGGACGTGGCTATTCGAATAGTTTTATACCCTGCAGGGGTGTACTTCTTCATACACGCTTTCACCACTTACCGCTGTTTACACGACATGTACTCGGCAACCTTCAAGCGGAAGCCCAACGAGGGTGTCGGACACGGCCTACCTAAACACTCAAGCCTCTAGTCCAGGTTTATCGCCTATCCAGGTTCCATCCGCAGGGAGTTCGGCCGAGGTTTCCACATACGGCCCCGAACGATGTGAACAGGGTTCCCGAGACACCAAACGGGTGACTCGGTACACCGTGCCACGGTGTATCTACCGCAACATAGCCCACCCCTAGGGTCAGCGCTACGCACGGCCGCCAACACAAAACCTACAAACACCAGAAACTAATTGCAACTCCTGGACAAAGTACTAGGGTGAATAAGAAGCCGAGAGGGTCCATTGGTTTCGGGCCCAATGTATGGTCATCACACATACAGATCTCAGTTCTTATGGACTCCTACATGGCCTCTCATCGATACCTTTACCAAATCATGTTCAACACATCCCTCACATTACCGACATAATCATTTCACTCTAGTCCATCACCCAGATGAACCAGACCTGACACAACTCTAAGCATAGCAGGCATAGCACGGTAGGGAACACATACATGGCTCAGTCAACTCCTACACATGCTAGTGGGTTTCATCTAGTTACTGTGGCAATGACAGGTCATGCAGAGGATAAGGGTTCAACTACCGTAGCACACAACAGTTTGAATCGTGTTGTCTTAATGCAGTAAACAAGAGCAGAAGCGAGAACATGGGTTTGTATCGGAATGATCAATGGGTTGCTTGCCTGATGTAGTGGTAGTAGGGTACTGCCCTTCAGACGGATACTTGGGGTTATCCTCGGAGGCAGAACCTACCACGAAAGACACACCAAACATAATCAACACATGACAATATGCAACAATATGATGCATGCTATGACATGGCAAAATGAATGTGTCTTGGCCTAATGCAAGCTAAAACAAAAAGGAATGAACCCATTTGAATCAAAGATTCAAATGTTAGTTCATTTAACATAGCCTTATTAGTGCATTATCTTATTGTGCTTAAACAGCAAGGTTAACTTGTTTTGTCATGCATGAAACCATTACAGATGGATAGATTGAATTTTTCTGATCATTTTTCATATATAAATTGTTTGATTTGGAGCTATGGTTGATTTTCTATGATTTTTAGAAGTTTTGGCTATTTTCTGGAATTTCCTATATAAGAATAATTCCAGTAATTGAATTAATGCGTCAGCATGACATAGGTGTGACGTCAGCGGGTCAACTGGGTCGGCCAGGTCAAACCTGACTGGTGGGCCCTGTCTGTCAGTGGCTCAGCTAATTAACATGATTAAATTAGTACTAATTAACTGTTAGTGGGGCCTGGGCCCACATGTCAGTGGCTAAACTAATTAAAATTAGTTAACTCTAATCCTAAACTAATTAGCAGGCTGGCCCCACCTGTCATAGGCTCAGGGGGGAGTCAACCTGGGCCCACGCGTCAGTCCATGGTCAAAAAGTGGTCAAACTCGCCGGCGTTTAGCCGCCGGCGAGGACAGACGCGGCGGAGGGGCTCCGATTTTGCACTCCGGCGACCAAAAGGATGGCGGGGACCATCTACGTGATGCGGGGAGTGAGCCGCGTTGAGTGGTGGTAGTAGGTGGAGCTGGGGTGGCCGGAGACGATGGTGGCGAGCACGTCCACGGCGGCCGGAGTTCGGGCGAGGTTGAACTAGTCGCTAGCAGGCACGGCGAGGGGCGTGCGGGGGTGCTACGGGCTCCTGCGAGTGCGTTGAAGACGATGGCGTGCTCGGTTGCGGCCCAACGTGGCTGTGGCCACGATGGCGACGTGCGGTGGCGGCGGCGAGCTTCGGCTTCGATGGCCGTGGTGGTTAGAGGACGCGGACGAGCGCGGGGAGAGGGGGAAACGGTGGCGGAGCTCACAGCGATCACGAAGAGGGGCTCAGCTTGCTCGGAGACGGCTTGGCGACGGCGAATCCGTCGATGGAGTCCGGTGGCCATGCTCGGGGAAGACGACTCGTGGCGGCGATGTGGGGCTCCCGCGGTGGCGTGGCTCGGGGTGGAAGGAAGAGGGGGTCGAGGCGGAGCCTCTAGGCCAGTCAAAGAGGCGAGGGAGAGGCGGTGGCAGCGATGGTGCTTGTCGGCAGCGACGGCTGCGCTCGGCAGGGGATGGGGAGAGAGCCAGAGGGGGAAGAGGGGCACGGGGAGAGTGGGGAGAATGAGAAGGGGACGTGGGGGAGTGTGTGGCACTCGTAGGCGCGTCCGGGGCGTCGGCGGAAGCAGGAGGTGGCCGGCGTGTGGCCGCGGGCGCCGGCCACGCGCCTCTCGTCCTCCTGGCGAGAGGAGGAGGACGACTGGCCGGGGCCAGTGGGCTGGGCCGAGCTGGGCCAGGCCAGGCGACAGGTAAGTCCTCTAACTCTCTCTCTCTTTCTATTTTGCTTTTATTTATTTCCTGCTATGTGTATTGAAATAGAATAAATACTATTTCATTTCCAAAAACTCTTGAAATATTTAGAGACACATTTGGGAATATTCCCAACTGCCTAAAAATGCTTCCAAGATTATTTGAGCACTTTAAATTATTTATAGCATTTAAAGTGCCCAAATTCAAATACTTATGGCTTGTTCAAAAAATCCAGAATGGCTCCATAAATTGCAAGACCATTTTTGGCAGAGGTTTTAGTCAAGACCAAAAATGGTGGGCTTTTATGAAGGGCATTTTGGGTTCATTGAAATTCCAATTGTTGGAAATTAGCATTTTCAGGGGGGTGTTGGGGTTGATTAGGCCCCATTTCAAGTTTAAGAGAAATTTAAACATGATGCACAAGTTTAACCAACCCTAATGCATGACTAAAAGCAGGGATGTGACAACTCACCCCCACTCAAAAGAATCTCGTCCTGAGATTTAGGATCCTCTGGGAAGAAGGTGCGGTACTCGAGTCGAAGACGATCCTCCCTTTCCCAAGTGGCCTCTTTCTTGGAATGGTGTGACCATTGAACCTTGAGAAACTTGATATTATGGCGTCGAGTGGTACGCTCGGCTTGATCAAGGATACGAACGGGATATTCCCGATATGAGAGGTTATCTTGTAGATCAAGCGTTTCGTGGTCCACTCCATGGATAGGATCCGCGAAGCAACGCCTGAGTTGAGAAACGTGGAAGACATCGTGAACTCTGGAAAGATGCGAAGGTAGTTCCAATTGGTAGGCAACTTCTCCTCGTTTGGCAAGAATGCGAAAGGGTCCGATGTAACAAGGAGCCAATTTGCCTTTGATACCGAAACGATGGGTTCCCTTTAACAGAGTAACCCGAAGGTAAGCCTTCTCGCCGACTTCATAAGTCATGAGCTTATGTTTACGATCATATTGGCTCTTTTGACGAGATTGGGCTGTTTTCAATTTCTCACGAATAACGCGAACCTGCTCTTCTGCTTCCTGAATCATATCCGGGCCAAAGAGTTGTCTTTCCCCGGTTTCTGACCAGTTAAGAGGTGTTCGACATTTTCGTCCATAGAGAACTTCGAAAGGAGCTTTGCCGAAGCTAGCTTGATAACTATTTTTATAAGCAAACTCCGCGAATGGAAGACATTTCTCCCAACCCATTTCGAATGAGATGACAGAAGCTCGGAGCATATCTTCCAGAATTTGATTGACTCGCTCTACTTGACCACTTGATTGAGGATGGAAGGCGGTGCTAAAAGAGAGACGAGTTCCCATAGCATTTTGGAAACTTTCCCAAAATCGAGAGGTGAAGAGACTCCCACGGTCTGAGTTAATTTCCAATGGGACACCATGAAGAGACACTATTCGGGAGATGTATAAGTCAGCTAGCTGGCTAGCGGTGATACTCTCACGAACAGGTAGGAAATGGGCTACTTTGGAAAGATGGTCGATCACGATGAAGATGGCATTATTCCCTCTCTTGGTCCTGGGAAACCCGGTAATGAAATCCATACTGATTTTATCCCATTTCCACTCAGGAATAGCCAAAGGTTGAAGGGTGCCAGCAGGCCGTTGATGCTCTGCTTTAACAAGACGACAAACATCGCAATTAGCAAGGTATTGAGCGATTTCTCTCTTCATCCTAGTCCACCAAAACCTCTGGCGTAGGTCTTGATACATTTTAGTACTACCGGGATGAATGGTGAGAGGGGATTCATGAGCTTCCTTAAGGATCAGCCGCCTCAGGTTTCGTGCCTTGGGAACCACTAAGCGGTTTACAAAGTATACGACACCTTGATCATCAACGGAGAAACAATTCGCGACTCCTTTCTTTATGTTTCTCCTAATACGGGAGATTCCCAGATCTACCTTCTGTGCCTTGATGATCTGATCTGTAAGGCTAGGTTTCGCCACCAGGGTGGATAGGAATCCTCGAGGAACAATGTGAAGATTGAGCTTACGAAATTCCTCGTGGAGAAGTGGTTGACTTTGTTGTAACATCAGGTTGTTACAATAAGATTTACGACTTAGCGCATCAGCCATGACATTGGCTTTGGCCGGGGTGTAAGTTATTCTTAAGTCATAATCCGAGATCAACTCGACCCAACGTCTTTGCCTGAGATTCAAATCCGGTTGGGTGAAGATATATTTCAAATTTTGGTGATCGGTGAAGATCTTGCAATGATTACCAAGGAGGTAATGTCGCCAAGTTTTGAGTGCATGGACTACAGCTGCAAGCTCTAGATCATGTGTGGGATAGTTTTCCTCATGTGGGTGTAATTGCCGTGAAGCATAGGCAATTACCTGACGATCTTGCATGAGTATGCAACCTAGTCCTTGTCGCGAGGCGTCGCAATAGATAATAAAGTCCTTGGAGAAATCTGGTGGTACCAGTATGGGAGCAGATGTCAGGCGTCTTTTCAGTTCCTGAAAGCTGAACTCGCACTGTGGGGTCCACTCAAACTTTTTATCCTTCTTGAGGAGTTTAGTTAGAGGTTTAGCAACCTTGGAGAAATTCTCGAAGAAGCGGTGGCAATAGCTCGCTAAGCCAAGGAAGCTCCGAACTTGCTTGACCGTCTCAGGTGGAGTCCAATCAAGGACGGCTTGAACTCGCTCGGGATTGACAGCAATACCCTTACCAGAGATTACATGGCCTAGATAGGTCACTTCTGGCAACCAAAATTCACACTTGGAGAATTTGGCATAAAGGCGATGCTCTCGAAGTTTCGTCAATACCAGCCTTAGATGTTTGGCATGTTCCTCTTCATTCTTGGAGTAGATGAGTATGTCATTGAGGTATACTACGACGAATTTATCCAAATACTCCATGAAGATCAAGTTCATTAACCGAGAGAAGGTGGCTGGGGCATTGGTTAAACCGAAGGACATAACGGTGTACTCGTATTGGCCATAACGAGTAACAAAGGCCGTTTTGGGAATGTCCCCATTTTTGATGTTGATTTGATGGTAGCCCAACCTCAAATCCATCTTGGAAAAGACTAAGGATCCAGCGAGCTGGTCATACAGATCGTTGATCCTGGGAAGCAGATACTTGTTCTTGATAGTGACCAAGTTGACAGGTCGGTAATCTACAACCATCCGATCCGTTCCATCCTTCTTCTTGACAAAGAGGACGGGGCAAGCCCAAGGAGAGGAACTAGGACGGATGAAACCCTTTTTCAAGGACTCATCGAGTTGGTTCTTAAGCTCGGCTAGTTCTAAGGGTGCCATCTTATAGGGTCTCCTAGAAATTGGAACGGTTCCTGGAACAAGGCCTATCACAAACTCGACATCCCTGTCAGGTGGAACACCTGGCAGTTCTTCTGGAAAGACATCCGGAAAGTCCCAGACTACCAGAATATCCTCAAGGTCTGGAAGGGGTTTGGCATTTAGGGAGTAAAGCAGGCGCTTGGCCACTCGAGTTAAGACATTGACTGTCTTGCCCGATGGGTGGGTAAGTTGAACGGTTATAGGGGCACAATCAATCTTAGCATAATGAGCTGACATCCAGTCCATAGCCAAGATGATGTTTATGTCCGAGGACTTGAGAGCTATTAAGGATGCAAGGAAGACAAGTCTATCGACAAGAATTTCGTTCCCATGGCTTACTCTAGAAGTTTGCCATTTGGAACCCGGAGTTTGAATTACCATGGAAGTGGGCATGTCACAGAATGTCATGTTATGCAATCGAGCATAGTTCTTGGATATGAATGAATGAGATGCTCCAGTATCGAAAAGAACAGATGCCGGATGGCAATTAACAAGGAACGTACCAAGGACGATGTTAGGATCCTCATGAGCCTCCTCGGCTGAGACATAGTTGACATGGCCACGTGCAGTGGTGACCGGCTTGGCGTAGAATGTCTTTCCCGCTGGCTTACCACGGCCAACGGGCTTTCCAGACTGATTGGGGTTGTTGTTCTGGGGACACTCTCAACTATAGTGACCCGGCTCTCCACACTTGAAACATGTCACAACATTGGGGCGTGGAGCAGCATTAGCAGCGGGGCCACCATAGGGCATGGGCGGTGCAAACTGCTGGTTGGGACGAGGCGCCTCAAAGGATGGCCCCGGGATGAACCTGGGTGGCAGTGCCGTTCTTGGAATCCACACCCGGCGCTTCTGAGCTCCAGAGCCGGATGAAGAGCCAAAATCACGTGAGTGCTTGCGTGAAGCATCATAGTCAGATTGGCCTGACTCAGCACTGATGGCTTTATTGACCAACTTCTGAAAGGAGGTGCACTCGTGCAGACGAAGATCATGGCGAAGCTCAGGGCTAAGTCCCTTGGGGAACCTTGCCTGCTTCTTAGCATCGGTAGATACTTCTTCAGGAGCATATCGTGCCAGATTCCCAAATTCACGACTATATGCATCCACAGTCAGTCTTCCTTGGGTGAAATTGCAGAACTCTTCCTTCTTGCGATCTATGAGACCTTCCGGAATGTGATGCTCATGGAAAGCCTCACTGAATTCAGCCCAAGTAGTGATTTGGATGACCGGGCGCATAGCTTCAAAGTTTTCCCACCAAAGGCTAGCAGGGCCTTTGAGGTGATAGGCAGCATAAGTAACCTTGTCAGCTTCGGCTACGTTGGCAGAACGTAGCTTGTGGGTGATGCTGCGAAGCCAGTCATCCGCGTCGAGGGGCTCGACGGAATGGTTAAACTTTGGTGGGTACAGCTTGATGAAGTCATTGATTGACACAAAATCATTTCGCTGATGGCGTGCAGTGTTCTGCTTAATCCGCTCCAACAAGCGGTTAGTCTCACGCTTGTTTCTTTCCGCCTCCAGCATCACTTCGGCCAGAGAAGGTGGGTGAGGCAGATTTTCACCCCTAGCTGCACTGGCTTCCCCTTGCTCCAGGGCAGCAGGGTTGCTGCGGGTGTTGACCATCCTAGGAGAAAACAAGACAACGGTTTAGATAAGGATGGCACAAACTTAGCAAGGAAGTGCAGAACGTAATGGATAACATGGAATGCTAAGATGTTCATTGCACAACATGGTAATATAGAAACTGCCATATATATACCATTGGTCATACACACCGTACATAGTTTAGTACAAGCCCAGGCTAGGGTACAACTACAGTGAAAGACATTACATCTCATCGAAGGCATTCCAAGCTCCTATACATTATTTTTCTACACCTCCGGGGCGTGATACACACCAAGTCGTATCCCACGGTCACGCAGGACTGTGGAGAATACAACGACTACAATACTAGTGAAACTACTACTAGCTCAAACGGCTCCGTAGTAATCCTCATAGAAGTCGCCACCAAAACCTGGAAGTGGAACATGGTCATCTGGGAACAGACAGTCCTGCGGAGCCTGCGGACCAAAGGAATTCGGATGTGGCCTTGGTCCCACAGGTGGTAGCAGACGGGGACCACGAGGAGGGGTGATGCCTCCCACATCGCGCCACTCCATACAATCTGGCAATCCAGACCGTACAGGGTACAGATCCCTCAGATCCATGTATCCTGCCTGTACCGCCGGTGCAAACCGAGTCAAAGTGGCCCAGTGATCAGCACGAGAGTTAAAAAGCTCCATATGCAAGGCCCGATTTTCACGGTCCTTATCCTCGAGCATCTCGGCAGTGGTGCGGAGTAGTGACTCCTCCTGTGTGGGGTCAGCATAGATAGCCTGGAGATACCCTTGCGCTCCCGGAAGTGAAGCTGGCATATAACAGAAGTCGGTGTTCCGAAGCAGGCCAGTCCGGACTCGCATGATGGTCATCATGGAATAGGCAGCATCCTGCACAGCCATCTCAACAGTAACCCCGAGTCCATAGGAACAGTGAAGGGGCTCAGTGGCTCCAGGATAAGAGGGGTATATCCTGACGGTACAGAGGTACTGGCTCTGGTTGAAGTCTCTGAACTGCTCTTCGATAGTGTATTCGGGATACCAATGGTAACCCATCTCGACCATTACCCGGACTAACATAGAAGTATGACCGGGCACATCGAGGCACCGGGTCAGGCGAACCACTTGGTTTTGAGCACGAGTGGCCATCTGAAAGCACAACCACAATGCAAAGGCATTAGAATTTCTAGGGAAAATTGGACAGCATAACAGCTGTAAATGCTCAGAGAAGGATTTGAGACATCCACAACAGTTTGCAATACCACTCAACAACATCATATCAAGGTTCTGATTCAACTGACAACATACTAAAAGTAGTAGAAACTGTACTGAGGCTTGTAACAACAATCCTATAAGCTACTACGGATTAGTAACACGTGAACCTGATAGAAGAAGAGAGCCTAGTCCTTAACCCACGTTGAATGAGAAGAGAATGACTCAGATCAGAGGGCATAAGGTAAAGGAGTAAAAGAGACTTACGTTCCCTCCCACAATCAATTCCCCTACATATAACTAAAGCATTTCTATACTCGACATTGACCAGTTTGGCTCAACGAACCTACAGGCAGTCCGACTCTGATGCCAACGCTGTCAGGACCCCGATTCCAAGTCACATCGATCTAGCCGGTAACACCTCATATCACATTACGGCCTCACGCACGGTATTCCCACGGGTGTCGCCTTACCATGGCCCGAGACCGTTTGCGCCTTTTGGCTCACGTATATGATAGTGTCGCTAGCATCCATATGACAAAGAACCCGGGCCGACATGGCTAGTCGTGAACCCAAAGCGGCGCAGACCTATGGAGACAGGCATACATGAATCACATCGAGCATGTCGGTCATCAGCGAGTGAATCCGGGCTGTAGCACTGGGCTAACAGGTCTCTGGGGAACCCGGGCTGTAGCAGGCTAGGCAGGACTCTGGATGTCACCGCGTGACATTTCATCGAAGGGACAGACATAGGAACAAAGTGAAACACATGCCGGGCAGTCAAGTGTCCTGAGCAGTAGTACTGGGCTAGCAGGACTCCGGTGAACCGGGCTGTAGCAGACTACTAAGGCTCAAGGAACACTAGACTACATTTCCCCATAAGAAAGGCTGCCAAGGATAAATAACTAGATTTTCGGATCCCACTCATACCAAGCATTTAAATCATGCACACAATATGCCCGATATGAGTACATACAACATGGCATCACAACAAAACTCTACAACTCAAGTACTTTATTTAAAGGCTCTAGAGAGCCATACATAACATGTTCATATAGATAGGGGTCACATGACCCGACACTCAAGTCATACAAGCATACAAGCACATGCGGAAGCAAATAGTATGAGTATAGACACTAGAAAGCAAGAAGGCTTCTCGAAGCCTGTCTATCTACATAGGGCCCTCCATGGCCAGGATCACCACCTGGGAGGCTAGTCACTCGTTGACATCAAGGTCTACATAAAACCCATCAGAGGGGGCGGTGTTGTCATCTGAAAACAGTAATTAAGCAAACATGAGTACAAAGGTACTCAGCAAGTCTTACATCAGAACCTACTATACATGCTCATTCTCAAGAAGGTGGTGGGGTTATTGCAGCAAGCCAGCTTTGACTCTTGGCTAAGCTATCCTACGGAACTTCACCAGTAAAATAGTTTTCGCACACGAGTCCACTACTCACCAACACAATACTCCACCGGGGATCCTCCCTCGTCATCCTACGAGAGGGCCATCCTCGGTACTCACACTTATCTTGAGTCTTTTAGTAGTATCCATTAGCTTGTCTATGAACTGTATAGGTAACCAAGTAGTCCTTTACCGCGGACGCGACTATTCGAATAGTTTTATACCCAGCAGGGGTGTACTTCTTCATACACGCTTTCACCACTTACCGCCGTTTACACGACATGTACTCGGCAACCTTCAAGCGGAAGCCCAACGAGGGTGTCGACCACGGCCTACCTAAACACTCAAGCCTCTAGTCCAGGTTTATCGCCTATCCAGGTTCCATCCGCAGGGAGTCCGGCCGAGGTTTCGACATACGGCCCCGAACGATGTGAACAGGATTCCCGAGACACCAAACGGGTGACTCGGTACACCCTGCCACGGTGTATCTACCGCAACATAGCCCACCCCTAGGGTGAGCGCTACGCACGGCTGCCAACACATAACCTACAAACACCAGAAACTAATTGCAACTCCTGGACAAAGTACTAGGGTGAATAAGAAGCTGAGAGGGTCCATTGGTTTCGGGCCCAATGTATGGTAGTAACTGAATCTTAAATCACACATACAGATCTCAGTTCTTATGGACGGCCTCAATGAAACAACCCACCATGTACTCCTACATGGCCTCTCATCGATACCTTTACCAAATCATGTTCAACACATCCCTCACATTACCGACATAATCATTTCACTCTAGCCCATCACCCGGATGAACCAGACCTGACACAACTCTAAGCATAGCAGGCATAGCACGGTAGGAAACACATCACTACTAGGAAAAGGGCTATAGATGGAATTGACACTAATGGCGCACCAGACATGTGGTGCGCCATTACTATATACTAATGGCGCACCATCTGTTGGTGCGCCATTAGTGTGGAAGACAATAATGACGCACCAGGCACACGGTGCGCCACTAGTAACAAAATGTTTTTTTTTCATTTTTTCAAACATACTAATGGCGCATCCAGGCAGAGTGCGCCACTAGTAGTTAGAACGACTAATGGTGCACCAGCCATAGAGTGCGCCACTACTGTATTTTTTTAACTTTTTTGCAAAACTACTAATGGCGCACCGTTGCATAGTGCGCCATTACTAGTTAAAAGTAGTAATGGGCACTTTTTTTTTACTTTTTGATATCGTGAATATTTTTAAATTTCATGGGCACTTTTTGAATTCATGAATATTTTTTCAAATTTGATGATATTTTTTCATATTACATATGAAAAAATATTGAATATTCATGAGGACACTCGATCTCGATCCCCCTCCCTCTCGATAGATATCCCCCTCGCCAGATCGCCCTCGCCGCCGAGCAACCCCCCCCCACCCTCCCCCCGCTCCACCGCCGCCGCGACCCCCCCCCCCTCCACCCGCCGCCGACCCCCGCACCCTCCCCGCTCCACCGTCACAAATGAATGCAACTAAAAATCCAAAAAAAACAAATTTGTTTATATTTTCAAATAACAAATTTGATGATATTTTCAAATAATAAATTTGATGATATTTTTTTTGATTCATAAATATTTTCAAATAACAAATTTGATGATATTTTTAAAAAATTATTACTGTTTTAAAAAAATTATTACTATTTCATATTCATATGCACTTTCTAAAAAATTATTAGATGCAACAAAAAATAATAATAATAATAATAATAAATTACTTATGCAAAAAAAGTTACTTATGGCGCACCTCTGGGTGGTGCGCCATTGCTACCAAAAAAAGATTACTTATGGCGCACCGCTCTGGGGTGCGCCATTGCTAATTCGATTGATCACTTCGTCCCTCCCTCGCCAGATCCACTTCGATCCCCCCTCGCCACACCCTCACGCGCGCCCCCTCCTTCCGCCGCCCGGCCGACGCCATAGCCGCGCCACCGTGCTCGCCCTCTCGCCCTCTCCCCCGCTCGCCTTCTCCGCCAGATCCCGAGCCTCGTCGCCGTGTTAGCCGCGGCCATCGCCGTCCCCGCACCCCGGCGGCAAGTCCACGAGCTCCGCTTCGTCCTCCCCGACCCCGGCCTCGAGCTCGTCTTCGCTGCATCGCCCTCGTCTTCCCCCTTGGGCACCGCCACCCTCTGCTGCTACTAAGCTCTCGCCGGCCTCCTTGTGCCACCCGGTGAGCTTCCCCTCTCCCCATGCTGCTCTCCTCTTCCACCTGGTGCACCGTCGAGGTTTCCAATTGAAACATGTTCAACAATTGAAACAAGTTCAGAAATGTACAGTCTTAGCTAAAGTAATTAAGATGTTTGGGCCTAAACTTGGAGTAGAAAATCTATTGTAAATTCAGATGGTTACTAGATTCAGTTTGAGTTTGCTACTGTACATTGTTATTCACAGTAATCTTCAGTTTTTCCTCTTCAGTTTGCTACTGCATTCGAGCAAGATCTATAGGCTTCCTTGCAGATTAACTGAAGCAAGATCTATAGACTTTTCTTAAACTTGTAAATGCATGCCTTATTACCGTCCGAGTAGATTGCATTGACTGTTCCAACCAAGGTAGTATGGGTGACATCTATACCTAAGTCTGCTTTGAAATATTCAGCTAACAACTAAGTTTGATAATTGGTGGTGTCTGGCTAGCTAGTACCCCAAATAACTATTCTGCTCTTAGTTCCATGTTACTGAAGTTGCGTTGTTTATTTAAATATAAACAACAGAAACCAACAGATTTGAAATTCAAGTGCTCCTGAAGTGTTCCAGGATTCTGGTTTTTTGACTTGGGGATCTGTTGTTTCTAAATAAACCAGCAGAAATCAAATGCCATTGTTATTCATTAAAAAAACTAATTATTACTGAACAAGAGGAAACAAAATTTTATGTTATGTTTCATGAACTAAATAGTCCTACCTTTGAAAATATTCAGCTCAGCTTGGAGTATTACATTGTAAATCACAGTGCTATTTTGTTGTAAGGGAAAAGTATATTTAGATCGCATCAATTTGTAGTTTGTGTTTTTATTTGTTCCTGATTTGAGGTTGTGGCTTTGGCATTGTTCTGCTCCTTACATCTATCACTATCGTATATGTCAAACTTGAGATCAAGCAAATAACTATTCTGGATACTCCTGTTTACTTCATGCTGAGAACTTCAGCTTTTTCAAGTTGTTGGACTATATGTTCATTGGTACTACTTGTGATGCTGCTCCTGTACTACTTGGGAATTTTGTCAACTTGTGATGCTGCTGCTGTACCCCGAGAGGCCCTTGAGTTTGCCGGAATGTCGATTAACTTCTGTTCCGGCAAATTCGGGTACTCCATATGTCCTATTTTCAACAAAGGTCATGCCGAAATTTTCCGTGAATTTTAGCATGACTTTGCTAAAAATAGGACATATGGGGTACTTGTGACTAATGCATGGGCCGGGGTATCTTAGTACTTAGTTAAGTAGGATCAACTGCCCCGCCATTCTTGCTGCATTAAACCATAGGTGGCAATAGAGCCAAGTGATTAGGCCTAACTTAGAATTCTCATTAGCATGAATAAACCCTAGATGATAAACCCAACATAGGTGGCAATAGAGCCAAGTGATTAGTGCCAAGTGATTAGGCCCAACCTAGGGTGCCTCGGCATCGATAAACCCTAAATGATGAAAACTTAACTTGGCTTCTATAGGGTGCCTCGGTGTCGATGAGAACCTAAATGATGTACGCTTAGGCTTTTAGGGTGCCTCGGCGTCGACAAAACCTAAATGATGAAAGCTTAGGCTTTTAGGGTGCCTCGACGTCGACAAACCCTAAATGACAAAACCTTGGCTTTTAGGGTGCCTCGGTGTCGATAAGAACCTAAATGATGAAATCTTAGGCTTTTAGGGTGCCTCAGCGTCGACAAACCCTAAATGATAAAATCTTAGCTTTTAGGATGCCTCGGTGTCGACAAACCCTAAATGATGTAGTTTTGAATTATGAACGTAGGATATGTCGTCATCATCATCGGACGATGAAAGTCTCCCGGGGGAGTGTGACTGGTGCCACGACGATCGAGGTCTGTGCGACATGCCTCACCTGGACGATGATCGGCGCTTCAGCATTAAGCTCGAGGAGACCTTCGAAGTTGAAATGGTACACAATGACGACAAGTGTTATTTTCATAATTAAGCATGACTTCAACTATTTCAACGTGTAATTTTCATCTTTTACAATTCGAGTATAGCTTATCCCATGCCATGCAGACGCTATGTCTTGGAGAGAATGGATTTTGAAGACCATGAAATTTCTGAAACAAAGAAAATTCACCTAAGGACTCATCACGATGTGGACTTTGAAGTATATCTATATAATTCTAAGAGCGTAACCCATTTTGGTTGCAAAAATTGGGAAGCATTTTGCAAGATGTATGGTTTTGATGAGGGTATGCTTATCACCATGGATCTTGGTAATCCTGACATCAACCAAGACAATATGGACATTTGGGTCCTTGTTGATACGCCTCCAGTTCTACCGCTATGTGAGTTTCTCAAACATAGTTATTAGCTAATTTATATTGTTTATTTCAAAATAGTTGACAGCTTATTTCCATTCACAGCTTATTTTTATTGTTCAAAGAATGTGCGGGAGATGGTAGACAAAACCCACTACACCGATGGCTCCGAATTAACAACTTACAAGGAGAAAAATCATCTGGTCGGATTTTGTACTAACATTGAGAATTACAATATCCACAATCAAACTCCTCAACATTATGGTAAATACGTGCCACTAGTGCATGTGTTCAACTACGGTAACTACCATGGAGATACCCCGGTAAGTTTTTTACTATTACGACATCCGTGCATCTTTTGCATACTTCTAAAACTAGTACATCATTGCTAACTATGAAGTTATTACTATGTTTTTCAACAGATAATCCTAGAGAATTGTGTGCCTCATATGATGTATCAGAAAGGTAGTCTTAATGTTTTGAACATACAGCCAGGTCATCCTACGAATCTCAACTGTCCATACGAGATTTCTAAAAGAAGTGGAGACATGAAAATCAAAGGATGGAAAAAAATGTATGGACAGTCGTAAGGAGCTTCTTGGAAGCAAAAGGAAGCGAAGCGCAAGAATTGGAGATAGGATGTTCTCCATTCTCCATAATGGAGAGTCAGGGTCTATATTGTTTTATGCTATTGTAGCTTAAATAGGGTATTTAGGTCCTGCCTAATACTGATGATCATGTGCTAAGAACAATTAAGTAGGGTTGGTTCGATCACTATCAAGATGATGATCGTATGACTGGTTATGAATAACGAGTAGAAGTTGTATGATGATGATTAGTAGGACTTGTTAGGATTAGTATTAGTTCCGACAAACTCGATACTCGCGGTCTCGAGACTTGTAATGTTTTATCTTTGTTCGGTCTTTTGAATTCGGAGACTAATATGATGAATTGTATTCGGAGACTAATCTTCTATTGTATTCGATGAATCTGCTGTTGCTGTGTGCTACTGTCTATATTCTGTCAAATAATATATTTTGTAACCTGTGCAAAAATTAGAAAAGTAAAAAAATAAAACCTAATATTCATACTAATGGCGCATCACTACAGAGTGCGCCATTAGTATGCCAAGTATACTAATGGCGCATCCATCCGCAGTGCACCATTAGTGTGCCAAAGCACATGGTTAAATATGGCCCTGGGAGGCATACTAATGGCGCATGGTGTTATATACCAATGGTGCACTGGGTGGTGCGCCATTAGTATACCAGATACTAATGGCGCACCAGTGGTGCGCCATTAGTAATAAATACTAGTGGCGTGATACTAATGACGCACCAGTGATGCGCCATTAGTAGGCAAAACTGGTGCGCCATTAGTAGGCCTTTTCCTAGTAGTGCATACATGGCTCAATCAACTCCTACACATGCTAGTAGGTTTCATCTAGTTACTGTGGCAATGACAGGTCATGCAGAGGATAAGGGTTCAACTACCGTAGCACACAGCAGTTTGAATCGCATTGTCTTAATGCAGTAAACAAGAGCAGAAGCGAGAACATGGGTTTGTATCGGAATGATCAATGGGTTGCTTGCCTGATGTAGTGGTAGTAGGGTACTGCCCTTCAGACGGATACTCGGGGTTATCCTCGGAGGCAGAACCTACCACGAAAGACACACCGAACATAATCAACACATGACAATATGCAACAATATGATGCATGCTATGACATGGCAAAATGAATGTGTCTTGGCCTAATGCAAGCTAAAAACAGAAAGGAATGAACCCATTTGAATCAAAGATTCAAATGTTAGTTCATTTAACATAGCCTTATTAGTGCATTATCTTATTCTGCTTAAACAGCAAGGTTAACTTGTTTTGTCATGCATGAAACCATTACAGATTGATAGATTGAATTTTTCTGATCATTTTTCATATATAAATTGTTTGATTTGGAGCTATGGTTGATTTTCTATGATTTTTAGAAGTTTTGGCTATTTTTTGGAATTTCCTATATAAGAATAATTCCAGTAATTGAATTAATGCGTCAGCATGACATAGGTGTGACGTCAGCGGGTCAACTGGGTCGGCCAGGTCAAACCTGACTGGTGGGCCCTATCTGTCAGTGGCTCAGCTAATTAACAGGATTAAATTACTACTAATTAACTGTTAGTGGGGCCTGGGCCCACATGTCAGTGACTAAACTAATTAAAATTAGTTAACTCTAATCCTAAACTAATTAGCAGGCTGGCCCCACCTGTCATAGGCTCAGGGGGGGAGTCAACCTGGGCCCACGCGTCAGTCCATGGTCAAAAAGTGGTCAAACTCGCCGTCGTTTAGCCGCCGGCGAGGCCAGACGCGGCGGAGGGGCTCGGGTTTTGCACTCCGGCGACCAAAAGGACGGCGGAGACCATCTACGTGATGCGAGGAGTGAGCCGTGTCGACTGGTGGCAGTAGGTGGAGCTTGGGTGGCCGGAGACAACGGCGGCGAGCACGTCCACGGCGACCGGAGTTCAGGCGAGGTTGAACTAGTCGCTAGCAGGCACGGCGAGGGGCGTGCGGGGGTGCTACGGGCTCCTGCGAGTGCGTTGAAGACGATGGCGTGCTCGGTTGCGGCCCAACATGGTTGTGGCCACGACGGCGACGTGTGGTGGCGGCAGCGAGCTTCGGCCCCGATGGCCGTGGTGGTTAGAGGAAGCGGACGAGCGCGGGGAGAGGGGGAAACGGTGGCGGAGCTCACAGCGATCACGAAGAGGGGCTCGGCTTGCTCGGAGATGGCTTGGTGACGGCGAATCCGTCGATGGAGTCCGGCGGCCGTGCTCGGGGAAGACGACTCGTGGCGGTGATGTGGGGCTCCCGCGGTGGCGTGGCTCGGGGTGGAAGGAAGAGGGGGTCGAGGCGGAGCCTCTGGGCCGGTCAGAGAGGCGAGGGAGAGGCGGTGGCCGCGATGGTGCTTGTCGGCGGCGACGGCTGCGCTCGGCAGGGGATGGGGACAGAGCCAGAGGGGGAAGAGGGGCACGGGTAGAGTGGTGAGAATGAGAGGGGGACGTGGGGGAGTGCGTGGCACTCGTAGGCGCGTCCGGGGCGTCGGCGGAAGCAGGAGGTGGCCGGCGTGTGGCCGCGGGCGCCGGCCACGCGCCTCTCATCCTCCTGGCGAGAGGAGGAGGACGACTAGCAGGGGCCAGTGGGCTGGGCCGAGCTGGGCCAGGCCAGGCGACAGGTAAGTCCTCTAACTCTCTCTCTCTTTCTGTTTTGCTTTTATTTATTTCCTGCTATGTGTATTGAAATAGAATAAATACTATTTCATTTCCAAAAACTCTGGAAATATTCAGAGACACATTTGGGAATATTCCCAACTGCCTAAAAATGCTTCCAAGATTATTTGAGCACTTTAAATTATTTATAGCATTTAAAATGCCCAAATTCAAATACTTATGGCTTGTTCAAAAAAATCCAGAATGGCTCCATAAATTGCAAGACCATTTTTGGCAGAGGTTTTAGTCAAGACCAAAAATGGTGGGCTTTTATGAAGGGCATTTTGGGTTCATTGAAATTCCAATTGTTGGAAATTAGCATTTTCAGGGGGGGTGTTGGGGTTGATTAGGCCCCATTTCAAGTTTAAGAGAAATTTAAACATGACACACAAGTTCAACCAACCCTAATGCATGACTAAAAGCAGGGATGTGACATGCGAAGGTTTCAAAGACTATTAATACCGTATTGTTATCCACGGGATGGTGCTCTGTGGCATTTGGGATGAGAAGATCCTCACCACTTTTGGCCACCTACTGGAGTATCCAACATGCTCTAAGGCTGTATGTTGGTATGGCATCCGCTGTACTTTGAATTTTGCAGGGTCCGTTAAGCCATCCCTCCAATACGGTTCCATGCCTTGTAGAGGGTTTTTTGTTTCTTTGTAACTAGCTCGGGTGTCTTATGATAGTGCACCCTTTTACTTCGGACTGGGTGTATATTCTGAGCCGGATTATCCCAAAATTTCGTTTCGGTTTTCCAGGTGCTTTCCATCGCACAGTACTTTCATACTAGGGACGCCAAGTCAGCGAAGCATGATATGTCACGGCGACTTAAGGCGTTAAGGATTCCCTTATCCGTGCAATTATTGCAGAAGAATGAGACTACGTCTTCCTCGCGACAGTCCTTAACCCTATTCATCACAAGGTGGCCCAATAATGATGTACTGTTTCATGGGGCTCTTGCCTGATGTGGGAAAGATTGTTTATGTCTAGGTGGGTGGGTGGATTTGAGTCCGAAAAGGTCCCGAGGAAGAGGGGGACGGGGCGGCGCACCGACCTTGCCTCCGCCAGTGATGCCTCCCCCGATGGAGGGCCATGTCGGGGACCAGCCTCGTGAGTTCTTCATCAGGCTGTGTCGGCCACCGTGTCGTCGCCTTTGTCTTCCTGCGCCATTCGCTCGGAAGATGGAGCTCGATCCGCCCCAGACCCTGAGGTTGCATACGAGGGGCTCCGGGAACAGCGGCACACGGGTCGATGTTGACTTTTCCGCCCCTCAGGTCATGTATCTTCGCCACGGATGGAACACCTTTTCTCGCAACCATAGACTAATGGCGGGGCTCGTTCTCTATTTCAAATTAATGGAGAACGGCCTGCTCTCGGTCAAGGTCTTTGGAGACTCTAGAACTCGCCTGAAGTGCTGCGTGGAGAGCTCCTCCGATGATGAAGACTCCTCTTCAAGCGGGAGTGACGAGGAGGACAGCGACAACGATGACGAGAGCGTCGTCCGAGGGCACGTCGACCTCGTCTCCGACTGACCGCGTCGCCCCTCCCTCCGCCGTGCGCTCTTCCGAGGGCCTTCCTCGTCAAGCTATCCATCGGCGCATTTCCCGTCCCTTCCTTTTTGCCTTCACCTGTCGCACCTAGGAGGAAAGGGGCAAGAATGGGGATCACGGGGCACTTATCTTTTCTAGTTTGTAAGCCTGCGGGCTCTCGTTAGATTTCAAAATTTGTAACCCCCTTGCTCGTGTACCCATTCTGTATGAATTCTACTTGTTTGCAACGTATGAATGGAAGGAAGGGTGTTTGCCGGGCTTCATTTGTGCATGGGTGAGGGCCACACCGAGGAACGCGTCCTCATTATCTTAAGATAAACATGGTATCCCGGCAACTGGCCTTGCCGTCCTCCTGCTTTATGGCCCGACTACGCTCACGCTCTTGGCGGAGGTAGGGGCTGAGTAGGATTAGGCCTTTCGCTCGCCCTCTTCCCATTGCACTACAACCAAGTTCTGGTCCAAAGTAGAGTTTTCGGACACGGGACGGAGGGGACAAGATGGTACGAGAGTGAGCAAAGCCTTATACGTTCAAGGTTCATACGGGCGCACGGAGTGGGGGGAGAAAAACTTATCTGACGTTGCAGCCCCCGGCAACCTTGGCCTGTCACGGTTACATCCTTGTCTCTGCAGCCCTCTGCAACCTTAGTTTGCCGGGGCCGGAGCGCCGGCCTGTTCTTTTTCCTCCCACTAGCTCAGCAGAAATGTCCATGTACCCTGCGAACCAAAGAAGATGGAAAGGAAGAGAGTGACGCACACTCGACCTCTATGCTAGGGGTTAGCCGCCGCTAAGCACTATCAACCCTAACCGAGGAAGAGACTCAACCTAGCATGCATGCTAAAACTTAGGGCGCTAGCGCTTCATTTATTTATGCTCAGGTATGCGCCTGGCTTTGTACAAAGGGTTACATGCCTTGTCGGCAAGGCTTGTACAAAAGGTGGTTTGCTGGGGGGGCGACAACTGCGCCTTATGGGTAGAACTCGCGAAGATGTTCGATGTTCCAGGAGTTGCTCACTGGAACGCCATCTTCAGTCTCCAGGCGGACTGCGCCAGGCCTGGTGACTCGTATTACCCGATAAGGGCCTTCCCACTTCGGCGTCAACTTGTTGGAATTCTTGGCTGACTGAACGTGCCGAAGAACAAGGTCGCGTTCCTCAAAGCTTCGGGCATGAACCTTGCCGCTATGGTAGCGGCACAAGGCTTGCTGGTAGCACGCTGCTCGTACAGCCGCCCGAAGACGATCTTCCTCAAGGAACCTTGCGTCATCTTGCCGCAACTGCTCTTGCTCAAGCTCATCATAAGCGAGTACTCGAGGTGACCCATATGTGAGTTCCATGGGGAGAACTGCTTCTGCCCCGTAAACGAGGGAGAAGGGTGTCTGACCGGTGGCTCGATTTGGCATCGTTCTGATTGACCAAAGAATCACCGGCAATTCATCAGTCCAGCGTTGTCCGCACCTGCGTATCCTGTCAAAAGTCCTTGTCCGGAGGCCTCGCAACACTTCAGCATTTGCCCTCTCAGCCTGGCCGTTGCTCCATGGATGTGCAACAGAAGCAGAATAGACCTTGCTGCCAAGGTCCTAGATGTACTGCATGAAGGCGTAGCTTGTGAACTGTGTGTCGTTGTTGGTGATGATTCTGTTTGGCACACCGAAACGGCAAACTAGCCCCTTGAAGAATTTGACGGCTGATTGTGCTGTCACCTTTCTCACTGTCTCCACCTCCGACTACTTTCTGAACTTGTCGATTGCAACGTACAAGTACTCAAAGCCCCCGACAGCACGGGGAAAGGGGCCCAGTATGTCGAGCCCCCAGACCAAGAATGGCCAGGAGAGAGGGATTGTTTGGAGCGCTTGAGCTGGTTGATGAAGCTTCTTTGAATGGAACTGACACGGTTCACACATGGTTAGTAGTGTTGTTTCATCCTGGAGGGCAGTGGGCCAAAAGAAACCTTGCCGGAATGCCTTGCCGGCAAGGGCCCCTGACCCTATGTGGGAGCCACATATGCCTCCGTGTATCTCTGCCAACAACTCTAGTCCTTCCTCCCGGGGAATGCACTTCAATTTCACACCGTTTGGTCTTTTTCTATACAGGACGTCGTCAATGAACTGATACATTGCGGACCGACGGGCTACTTTCTCCGCTTCTTCCTGCTCCTCAGGGAGTTCCCCTGTTTGGAGGAATCAGATGATATGTTATGCCCATGCCGGAGTGTGAGGCTCGATGGTAAGGACTAAAGGCACTTCCTCTGCCATGGGAGCAGTTGTCTCTACAGCTAGGACTTGACGCCCCGTCGAAGTCGGTTGCCCCATGGCTGGCTCAGTGTCCACGGCAACATCCTTGCCGGCGGCTCCTGGGAGCTCGGCGGGAAAGTACTTGTCGGGCCTGATTTCCTTCACTTGTTCTGCTCTGTTTATGGTTCAACGGATGGTTGACTCAACCGAAGCACAAAAGTACCTGGTTCCATAGGTAGTTTGAAGGAGGCGCGCTTCGGCAGGTAGTCAGCAATGTCGTTCTCCACTCGGGGAACATGCTCCGCCTGTATACCGTCAAAGCGCTCCTCCAGCTTCCTCACCTCATCTACGTAGGCCTCCATCAACGGGATTTGATAATGTTTGTTGACTTGCCTGACAACAAGCTACGAATCACCCCTGACGATGAGCTTCTTGATCCCGAGGTCTGCCGCGATCCTGAGACCGGCAAGCAACCCCTCGTATTCAGCAGTGTTGTTTGTGGACATCTCCCGGGGAAAGTGCATCTGGATTACATACTTGAGGTGCTCTCCGGTGGGTGCGACGAGCAGCACACCAGCACCGGCGCCTTGAAGTGAGAAAGCCCCGTCAAAGTACCTAATCTAGTTGTGGCTTGCCTCCTTGCCAGGGAGGGTGGTCTCTTGGATCTCTTCGTCTGGCGTTGAGGTCCATTCGACAATGAACTCCGCCAAGACTCTGCTCTGGATTGTCGAAGTGCTTTCAAACTTCAAACCAAAGATCGACAGCTCGACGACCCACTCCACAATCCTCCCGGTTGTGTCCGGGTTATGCAATATCCATTGCAACGGGAGGCGGGTGATGATGGTGATCTCGTGTGCTTGGAAGTAATGATGCAGCTTCCTCGAGGCCATAAGGAGGCCGAAGAGCAATTTCTGCACGCCGGAGTACCTTGATCAAGCCCCCTACAAGAGTGAGCTGACAAAGTAAACCGGGTGCTACATCATTTTCTTCTTCTGCAGCACTTCGTCTGGTTGCGCAGGCCCTGTCCCGCCAGCATCGGACCCTGCCGGGGGCCTTGCCTCTTCGTCGACCTCCCTCTGCGCCACTAGTGCCACACTGACCACTTGGTTCGTTGCCGCCAGGTATAGCAGCAATGGTTCCTGTGGTTTGGGAGCAACCAGTATCTCTGTAGAGGAGAGGTATTTCTTCAAATCCTGCAGTGTTGTCGGATTTCGGGTTCCGGCAGACCCTTGAGGTTCGAACACTGGGGTGCGCGCGGAGATCTAGCTTCCTACCTACCTGCACCCCTCCGCCTCGCTAAGATCTAAACTATGGAAAGAACAACACAAGAGACACAGGGTTTATACTGGTTCGGGCCATCGTTGTGGTGTAATACCCTACTCCAGTGTGTGGTGTGGTGGATTGCCTCTTGGGCAGATGATGATGAACAATACAAGGAAGAACAGCCTCGGGAGGGTCTGTTCTTGGCTGGGGGGATGAACTGCTGGGAGGAGTTCAGTCACCTTTCTCTCTCTCTCTCTCTCTCTCTCTCTCTCGGATTTCGATCTCCAACCTCTAACCTCTCACCCAGCTGCCCCCTCCTGCGGGTGGCTGGTCCTATTTATAGAGGCCCTGGTCCTCTTCACAAATATCGAGCGGGAAGGGAGCCAACAATGGCGGGCTAATTTGAAGGGGGACAGCTAGTACTAGCTACCCTGACAAAAGTAGTCTTCGCCTGCGCAAAGCTCTGGTGGTGACGCCGTCTTGGGCTCCACGATGACCTCCGTCTTGTAGTCCTTCTGGTCTTGGTCTTGTTGCACCGAAATGGCAACCTTTGCCTGATGCCTCGGTACTCCGCGGCTGCGCTTGCCCCCTTTGCACCAAAGAGCAAAGGAGGACACTGCGCGGGCTGGCACACGCCTGGCGCCCTTGGTCGTCATGGCTTGCGTCACGGGCACCTCGTGAGGTACCCCGCCTTGATCTCTCCGCCTCTTCGCGAGCCAACCTGATGAGGCCGTGCCTGAGAAAGCTCCGCGTCATCTGCCCCGCGAGGCTTGGCCCCTCACGAGGGTCTTGGGTTTGTGTTGGTGAAGATGGGCCGCGCTGGCCCCCCCTTTGAGCCACGCCGCAGGCCGCAGGCAGGCAAGTCTGCAGACCCCCATTCCCAGAACGCCTACAGTTGCCCCCGGGCCCAAGGCGCGCCCGGACTTGGCCGTGCAGGGAGGCGGAAGGGCAAGAGCGAAGCGCCGTGGGCCCTAACAGGCTGCGGCCTTGGGCGCCGCGTGGCGGTTGATTGGACGTGGGCGCCTTAGCAACCGCGCGAGTTGATAAAGGAGCGGCATCCACCTAGGCTTTGCTTCTTGATTTACCCGCTTGCTGCTCAGATCCCCTTTCTTGCGCCTCTCCTTCCTTCCTCCAAAATTTCCAGATCCACTCCGACCGTGTGACCTAGAAAGCCATGGCGCCTCGTCAGCCCCCGGCCTGGCTTGGTACTCGTCTGCCCTGGAACCGCCGAACGTGTCGGAGGCGAGCCTTGCCCGGTTGCGCCGGATGGCGACAGCGCGGGGCATCAACGGGGCGAAGGTGTTCAAAGCCGGCTCCGCCACCCCTGAGGGTCAAGGGAGCACCTTCTATCCGTTCTTAGTAAGTGCCATTGCTGCTGGCCTGGTGCCTCCTTTCTCCGAGTTCTTCTTCTCTGTCCTCCGCCATTATAAGCTACAGGCTCTGCATCTCCACCCCAACTCCGTCCTTCTCCTGGCAATCTTCGCCTATTACTGCGAGGCTCGCGTAGGGGTGCAGCCCTCAGTGGCCTTGCTGCGCCATTACTTCTACCTCCGGACCTCTCGCGGTACTTCTTCTGCATGCGCAAGCTTCGTCGCGTACGGTGCCGCCATTGCCATTTCGAACCCCGGGAAAAGGATTGAGGGCTTCAGGAGCAAGTGGGTCTTGGTGGATGCTGGGCGCATCCACCCTGGGTTGATCTTGCCCACAGAGCAGCCCACGAGCTCCAGCGATTGGGGTCGAGCGGAGCTCGCGAACCCCCGTGCGAAACTGGTGTTGGAGAAGATGGACACGGATCTGAGGCCGGCCGACATGGCGGCGGCGAAGCTGACCGGCGCGTCGCTGCTGAGGGAATTCCTGGAGCACCAGCTGGCTCCGCTTCGGCAGTACTCACTTCCAATGTGGAGGCCCCGTCCGAGCCCCGCGGCCTTGGCCGACGGAGACCTGGCTGCGGTTCTCCAATCTCTGGTCGGGGGCAATGTGGCGAGGTTGGTGGGCGCTCCTACGCCCTTGTTCCTCCGCGACGACTGGGAGCAGGTAGTGGAGTCCATGCCTGTCTTCAACGGGGATGGGCCCGTGCCTATGGAAACTCCCGAGGAACCGGTGGACGTGCCCTCCGACGACTCCAGCGAAGAGGAGGAAGGAGGGGAGCGGGAAAAGGGGCCTGACTCCGAGGCGACTGACGGAGAGTTGAGGTCTCCCCTCCCCCGGCGCAGGTCCCATGTTCTCCGCCTCTCTCCGAGCGATGACGATGAGGATGACGACGAAGATGACGACGAGGATAACGACGAGCAGGACGGCGGAGCTCGCCCCCGATCCCGAAGAAGGACAGGACCGGGCTGATCTCCCGCGGGTCCGCCCCGGCCCCGAGGCGGACCGCAGACGCACCTTCTGCCTTCAAGCTTCCCGAGGTTGACCCTTCCAGCCGGCTTTCAGGCTTCAAATTTGGCCGGAGGCCGCTTGAGCTTACTGGCGACGACCCGTAAGCATTCAATTCCTGTCTTTATTTCTTGCTCTGCTTCTGAGGCTTGACGTCCGCACCTCTTGGATAGGCTGGCGCCCGCAGCAAAGAAGCCGAAGGGAGCTCCTGAGGTTCCATCCGTGGTAGCGCCTCTGCCCGCGAAGGAGGGTGACTGCGACGCACAGGCTTCTCCTGCCCGGTCGTCCTCGCGAGGCCTGGCTAAGCCGGCTGAGGCGAGCTCAGCCCCCTCGGCCCAAGTGACTCCCGAGGTGTCCTTGCCTGCCGCCGCCACTTCAGCCATTGGGGCGCGGCAAACCCTGCCTCAGGATGCTGTGGCCACGCTGCCGCCTTCTCCTCCTACTCCACCGGCTGCTGTCTCTCCGACTCCTTCTGCCGTCCTAGATCATGCTGTTGCTGAGCTGGACCGACTGCGGCAGGATCTTCTTGGCGCCAACCCCCGCTTCATGGCTGGGCGCTTGGAGCTGGCTTCATGATGGGTTCGCTCCGACGCTTCGATTCGGGAGGCGCTGGTCCAGGCCTCGACGGCTTGCGACGAGGAGAAGAAGGCCGTCCTTGAGGCGAAGGCTGCTCGTGACGCAGCCCTGGGGGAGGTGGTCGACATCCGTGGACGTTGCAAGGCGCTGGAGGACGAACTGCAAGGCTTGCGGGACCAGCTCGCGAACGAGGTCCGCCTTTTCCAAGAGCAGGAAGAAGGCGTGAAGGCTCGCGAGGCGGCCGTCAAGGAGAGGGAGGTCAAGCTCAAGAAACGTCGTGACCGCCTAGGCGCGCTGGAGCAGGAGTTGGGGGCGAGGAAGGCCAAGCTGGACGAAGAGGCCCTGGTTCTTGCCGAGGACCGCGTGGCCTTCACGGAGATGGAGGCGAAGGCTCGCTCCTCGCTGAGGACGCTTTACGACAGCGCCCTGGAGAGCCCGCTGGCTGGAGCCGAGGACGGCCCCGCCAAGCTGCTTCCCTTCCTGGTTCGCGCTCTTGAAGATGTCGCCCTTCGCCTTGGCCCCACGTCCGAGGCCGAGGCGCGTGTCCTGTCTTCTACATCACTAACGCGGGTCCTCACCCACATCTACCTTCGCGATACCGGCGTCGACCTCGACAGCCTGCTGGAGCCAGTAAGCGGCGAGCGTGCCGTTGCCGCTGCCGAGGCCGTGAAGGGTCGCGCGGAGGCTCTGCTGGGGAAGTTCCGGGCCTTCAGCACCAAGCCGGAGCAAAGCGCTGCCGACCCCACTGCTCCATGAGGCGAACCCACTCCGCGCTGCTCCACCGCCGACAAGTGACTCCGCCGTGGCTCCTGTCCTGCCTTTAATTCCTGCACATGTATCATGCCTCGGGATGCGTTTAAACTTGCGTTTGGTATTGAGATAACAGTGTGGACTGTAATATTTGCTTTTGAATTCCTTGAAATTTGCTCTTTTCCTTCCTACTTGTTTATGTTCTATGCCGGCAGAGCCCGGCCCCGCGCATGCCTCACCCAGCGTTGGTCCCGATCGGAAACCAGGACGGGGCCAAGGAGTGAGGGGCCACGTGAAAAGTTAGGCTCCTGAGTCACGATGCTCAGGAGTCCCCCTTGGCGCATGAAGAACAAGTAGGGAGGTGTGATGCGGGTGGATCTACCATTCTACGTCTGCAGAGCCCGGCCGCGCGCATGCCTCACCCAGCGTTGGTCCCGGCCGGAAACTAGGACGGGGCCACGGAGTGAGGGGCTAAGTGACCAGTTAGGCTCCTGAGTCGCGATGCCCAGGAGTCCCCCTTGACGCTCAAACAGCCTTCGTACCTTGGCTCCGCTCGGGGAGAGACGCGCGACGAACCAGGCCCAGGGGGACCTGGCTGGGCGGTGTGCGTCTAGGTGTGACCCAAGCGCAGAGCCCGTGCCCAGCCCCCTCGCGCGACACTCCCGAGGGGAGGCATTACGATGAGGCTAGACACTGAGCTCTGGGCTCCCTGAGGTTGATGCGGCCCGGGGACCATCCTTAGTTGCTTATCACCAGCGCGGAGCATAGCGCTTCCGTATGTGTACGGGCATAGCCGCTCCTCGACACTGTCGTCAGCCAGCACGGAGCATGGTGCTTCCACTAGTATGTGGGAGGGGGCCCCCCTCCGGGAGGAGCCCCCAGGGCTTGTACAGCCCGCCCTGACACGTGGCTGGCACGGTAGGGCCTGGCGAGGTGTATCTGGGCACCCGTGAGCCAGCGCGGGACTCACGGGCCCTACCTCTAGGCGGGTTGCGCCTGGCACTGGGCCTTATCTTGTGATGTGTCCCTGCAAATTTGGTTAGATGTCAGCACTCTACGTCCTCGGGTCCCGGCCCTCAAGTTGGTCTCAGCCGTCGCTGGTATGCCAGGTCGCGATGCCATGGACAAGGCCAGAGGGTGAGGGCTGGAGAGCCAGTAAGAGCCCTGAGTCGTGATGCTCAGGTACACCCCTTTAACGTGCAAGTGGTCGGCATGGAGAAGAAGAGGTGCCGTGGACCGGCATTAAAGAATCAAGCATGGTGGGCCTAACACATAATCCGGAAATTAACACAAGTGGGATACATGCCGCTGGGCCTGGCCCGAGCGACTAGGGGATCATGCAGCCCGAGGGGCGCCCCCAATCAAGGTAAGCTAACAACATGAAATAAAAAGGGATACACGCCGCAGGGACGGACCCACGCGGCCTGGGAATAATGTATTGGGGAACGTTGTAATTTCAAAATTTTCCTACGCACACGCAAGATCATGTGATGCATAGCAACGAGGGGGAGAGTGTTGTCTACGTACCCAACGCAGACCGACTGCGGAAGCGATGACACGACGTAGAGGAAGTAGTCGTACGTCTTCACGATCCAACCGATCAAGCACCGAATCTACAGCACCTCCGAGTTCGAGCACACGTTCAGCTCGATGACGATCCCCGGACTCCGATCCAGCAAAGTGTCGGGGAAGAGTTCCGTCAGCACGACGGTGTGGTGACGATCTTGATGTACTACAGCAGCAGGGCTTCGCCTAAACTCCGCTACAGTATTATCGAGGTATATGGTGGCAGGGGGCACCGCACACGGCTAAGGAATAGATCACGTGGATCAACTTGTGTCTATGGGGTGCCCCCTGCCCCTGTATATAAAGGATGGAGGAGGAGGAGGCCGGCCAAGGCCATTGGTGCGGCCAGGATGGGAGTCCTACTAGGACTCCAAGTCCTAGTAGGAGTCCATCAAGAGGGGAGGAAGGGAGAAGGAAGTGGAGGAGTAGGAAAGGTGGCCGGCCCCCTTTTCCCTAGTCCAATTCGGACTAGAGGGGAGGGGGGGCGCAGCAGCCTTTTTCCTCTTCCCAGTAAAGCCCATCAAGGCCCATTACTTCTCCCGTAACTACCCGGTACTCCGAAAAATACCCGAATCACTCGGAACCTTTCCGATGTCCGAATATAGTCGTCCAATATATCGATCTTTACGTCTTGACCATTTCGAGACTCCTCGTCATGTCCCCGATCTCATCCGGGACTCCGAACTCCTTCGGTACATCAAAACTCATAAACTCATAATATAACTGTCATCGAAACCTTAAGCGTGCGGACCCTACGGTTCGAGAACAATGTAGACATGACCGAGACACGTCTCCGGTCAATAACCAATAGCGGGACCTGGATGCCCATATTGGCTCCTACATATTCTACGAAGATCTTTATCGGTCAGACCGCATAACAACATACGTTGTTCCCTTTGTCATCGGTATGTTACTTGCCCGAGATTCGATCGTCGGTATCCAATACCTAGTTCAATCTCGTTACCGGCAAGTCTCTTTACTCGTTCCGTAATACATCATCTCACAACTAACATCTTAGTTGCAATGCTTGCAAGGCTTATGTGATGTGCATTACCGAGAGGGCCCAGAGATACCTCTCCGACAATCGGAGTGACAAATCCTAATCTCGAAATACGCCAACCCAACATCTACCTTTGGAGACACCTGTAATGCTCCTTTATAATCACCCAGTTACGTTGTGACGTTTGGTAGCACCCAAAGTGTTCCTCCGGCAAACGAGAGTTGCATAATCTCATAGTCATAGGAACATGTATAAGTCATGAAGAAAGCAATAGCAACATACTAAACGATCGTGTGCTAAGCTAATGGAATGGGTCATGTCAATCAGATCATTCAACTAATGATGTGACCTCGTTAATCAAATAACAACACTTTGTTCATGGTTAGGAAACATAACCATCTTTGATTAACGAGCTAGTCAAGTAGAGGCATACTAGTAACACTCTGTTTGTCTATGTATTCACACATGTATTACGTTTCCGATTAATACAATTCTAGCATGAATAATAAACATTTATCATGAAATAAGGAAATAAATAATAACTTTATTATTGCCTCTAGGGCATATTTCCTTCAGTCTCCCACTTGCACTAGAGTCAATAATCTAGATCACATCACCATGTGATTAACATCGATAGTTCACATCATCATGTGATTAACACCCATAGTTCACATCGCTATGTGACCAACACCCAAAGGGTTTACTAGATTCAGTAATCTAGTTCACATCGCTATGTGATTAACACCCAAGGAGTACTAAGGTGTGATCATGTTTTGCTTGTGAGAGATTCTTAGTCAACGGGTCTGCCACATTCAGATCCGTATGTATTTTGCAAATTTCTATGTCAACAATGCTCTGCATGGAGCTACTCTAGCTAATTGCTCCCACTTTCAATATGTATCTAGACCGAGACTTAGAGTCATCTAGATTAGTGTCAAACTTGCATCGGCGTAACCCTTTATGACGAACCTTTTTTTCACTTCCATAATCGAGAAACATATCCTTATTCCACTAAGGTCAATTCTGACCGCTGTCCAGTGATCTACTCCTAGATCACTATTGTACTCCCTTGCCAAACTCAGTGGTAGGGCATACAATAGATCTGGTATACAGCATGGCATACTTTATAGAACCTATGACTGAGGCATAAGGAATGGCTTTCATTCTCTTTCTATTTTCTGCCATGGTCAGGCTTTGAGTCTTACTCAACTTCACACCTTGTAACACAGGCAAGAACTCTTTCTTTGACTGTTCCATTTTGAACTACTTCAAAATCTTGTCAAGGTATGTACTCATTGAAAAAACTTATCAAGCGTCTTGATCTATCTCTATAGATCTTGAAGCTCAATATGTAAGCAGCTTCACCGAAGTCTTTCTTTGAAAAACTCCTTTCAAACACTCCTTTTGTGCTTTACACAATAATTCTACATTATTTCCGATCAACAATATGTCATTCACATATACTTATCAGAAATGCTGTAGTGCTCCCACTCACTTTCTCGTAAATACAGGCTTCATCGCAAGTCTGTATAAAACTATATGCTTTGATCAACTTATCAAAGCGTATATTCCAACTCCGAGATGCTTGCACCAGTCCATAGATGGATCGCTGGAGCTTGCATATTTTGTTAGCACCTTTAGGATTGACAAAACCTTTTGGTTGTATCATATACAACTCTTCTTTAATAAATATATTAAGGAATGCAGTTTTGTTTATCCATTTGCCAGATTTCATAAAATGCGGCAATTGCTAACATGATTCGGACAGACTTAAGCATAGATACGAGTGAGAAACTCTCATCGTATTCAACACCTTGAACTTGTCGAAAACCTTTTGCGATAATTCTAGCTTTGTAGATAGTAACACTACTATCATCGTCCATCTTCCTCTTGAAGATCCATTTATTTTCTATGGCTTGCCCATCATCGGGCAAGTCAACCAAAGTCCATACTTTGTTCTCATACATGGATCCCATCTCAGATTTCATGGCCTCAAGCCATTTTGCGGAATCTGGGCTCACCATCGCTTCTTCATAGTTCGTAGGTTCATCATGATCTAGTAGCATGACTTCCAGAAAAGGATTATCGTACCACTCTGGCGCGGATCTTACTCTGGTTGATCTACGAGGTTCAGTAGTATCTTGTTCTGAAGTTTCATGATCATCATCATTAGCTTCCTCACTAACTGGTGTAGGTGTCACAGAAACAGTTTTCTGTGATGTACTACTTTCCAATAAGGGAGCAGGTACAGTTACCTCGTCAAGTTCTACTTTCCTCCCACTCACTTCTTTCGAGAGAAACTCCTTCTCCAGAAAGTTTCCGAATTTAGCAACAAAAGTCTTGCCTTCGGATCTGTGATAGAAGGTGTATCCAATAGTTTCCTTTGGATATCCTATGAAGACGCACTTCTCCGATTTGAGTTTGAGCTTATCAGGATGAAACTTTTTCATATAAGCATCGCAACCCCAAATTTAAGAAACGACAGCTTAGGTTTCTTGCCAAACCATAGTTCACACGGTGTCGTCTCAACGGATTTAGATGGTGCCCTATTTAACGTGAATGCAGCTGTCTCTAATGCATAACCCCAAAACGATAGTGGTAGATCGGTAAGAGACATCATAGATCGCACCATATCTAATAAAGTACGGTTATGACGTTCGGACACACCATTACATTGTGGTGTTCCAGGTGGCATGAGTAGTGAAACTATTTCACATTGTTTTTAACTGAAGTCCAAACTCGTAACTCAAATACTCTTCTCTACGATCAGATCGTAGAAACTTTATTTTCTTGTTACGATGATTTTTCACTTCACTCTGAAATTCTTTGAACTTTTCAAATGTTTCAGACTTATGTTTCATCAAGTAGATATACTCATCTCTTCTCAAATCATCTGTGAAGATCAGAAAATAATGATACATGTCGCGAGCATCAATATTCATCGGACCACATACATCAGTATGTATGATTTCCAACAAATCTGTTGCTCGCTTCATTGTTCCGAAGAACAGAGTCTTAGTCATCTTGCCCATGAGGCATGGTTCGCAAGCATCAACTGATTCATAATCAAGTGATTCCAAAAGCCCATCAATATGGAGTTTCTTCATGCGCTTTACAACAATATGACCTAAACGGCAGTGCTACAAACAAGTTGCACTTATCATTATTAACTTTGCATCTTTTGGTTTCAATATTATGATTATGTGTATCACTACGATCGAGATCCAACGAACTATTTTCATTGGGTGTGTAACCATATAAGGTTTTATTCATGTAAACAGAACAACAATTTATTCTCTTACTTAAATGAATAACCGTATTACAATAAACATGATCAAATCATATTCATGCTCAACGCAAACACCAAATAACACTTATTCAGGTTCAACACTAATCCCGAAAGTATAGGGAGTGTGCGACGATGATCATATCAATCTTGGAACCACTTCCAACACACATCGTGACTTCACCCTTAACTAGTCTCTGTTTATTCTGCAACTCCCGTTTCGAGTTACTAATCTTAGCAACTGAACTAGTATCAAATACTGAGGGGTTGCTATAAACACTAGTAAAGTACACATCAATAACATGTATATCAAATATACTTATGTTCACTTTGCCATCCTTCTTATCTGCCAATCACTTGGGGTAGTTCCGCTTCCAGTGACCAGTCCCTTTGCAGTAGAAACACTTAGTCTCAGGCTTAGGATCAGACTTGGGCTTCTTCACTTGAGCAGCAACTTGCTTGCTGTTCTTCTTGAAGTTCCCCTTCTTCCCTCTGCCCTTTTCTTGAAACTAGTGGTCTTGTCTACCATCAACACTTGATGTTTTTCTCGATTTCTACCTTCGTCAATTTCCGCATTACGAAGAGCTTGGGAATCGTTTCCGTTATCCCTTGCATATCATAGTTCATCACGAAGTTCTACTAACTTGGTGATGGTGACTAGAGAATTCTGTCAATCACTATCTTATCTGGAAGATTAACTCCCACTTGATTCAAGCGATTGTAGTACCCAGACAATCTGAGCACATGCTCACTAGTTGAGCGATTCTCCTCCATCTTTTAGCTATAGAACTTGTTGGAGACTTCATATCTCTCAACTCGGGTATTTGCTTGAAATATTAGCTTCAACTCCTGGAACATCTCATATGGTCCATAACGTTCAAAACGTCTTTGAAGTCCCGATTCTAAGCCGTTAAGCATGGTGCACTTAAACTATCAAGTAGTCATCATATTGAGCTAGCCAAACGTTCATAACGTCTGCATCTGCTCCTGCAATAGGTCCGTCACCTAGAGGTGCATCAAGGACATAATTCTTCTGTGCAGCAATGAGGATAAACCTCAGATCACGGATCCAATCCGCATCTTTGCTACTAACATCTTTCAACACAATTTTCTCTAGGAACATATCAAAATAAACACAGGGAAGCAACAACGCGAGCTATTGATCTACAACATGATTTGCAAAATACTACCAGGACTAAGTTCATGATAAATTTAAGTTCAATTAATCATATTACTTAAGAACTCCCACTTAGATAGACATCCCTCTAATCCTCTAAGTGATCACGTGATCCAAATCAACTAATCCATGTCCGATCATCACGTGAGATGGAGTAGTTTCATTGGTGAACATCACTATGTTGATCATATCTACTATATGATTCACGCTCGACCTTTCGGTCTCCGTGTTCCGAGGCCATATCTGTATATGCTTGGCTCGTCAAGTATAACCTGAGTATTCCGCGTGTGCAACTGTTTTGCACCCGTTGTATTTGAACGTAGAACCTATCACACCCGATCATCACGTGGTGTCTCAGCACGAAGAACTTTCGCAACGGTGCATACTCAGGGAGAACACTTCTTGATAATTAGTGAGAGATCATCTTAAAATGCTACCGTCAAACTAAGCAAAATAAGATGTATAAAATATAAACATCATATGCAATCAAAATATGTGACATGATATGGCCATCATCATCTTGCGCCTTTGATCTCCATCTCCAAAGTACTGTCATGATCTCTATCGTCACTGGCATGACACCATGATCTCCATCATCTTGATCTATATCAATGTGTCGTCACACGGTCGTCTCGCCAACTATTGCTCTTGCAACTATTGCTATCGCATAGCGATAAAGTAAAGCAATTATTGGACGCTTGCATCTCATGCAATAGAGAGACGACCATAAGGCATTTGCCAGTTGCCGATAATTTCCACAAAACATGATCATCTCATACAACAACTTATATCTCATCACGTCTTGACCATATCACATCACAACATGCCCTGCAAAAACAAGTTATACGTCCTCTACTTTGTTGTTGCAAGTTTTACGTGGCTGCTACGGGCTTAAGCAAGAACCAATCTCACCTACGCATCAAAACCACAACGATAGTTTGTCAAATAGACTCCGTTTTAACCTTCGCAAGGACCGGGCGTAGCCACACTTGGTTCAACTAAAGTTGGAGAGACAGTCGCCCGCAAGCCATCGATGTGCAAAGCACGTCGAGGGAACCGGTCTCGCGTAAGCGTACGCGTAAGGTTGGTCCGGGTCGTCTCGTCCAACAATACCGCCGAACCAAAGTATGACATGCTGGTAGGTAGTATGACTTGTATCGTCGACAACTCACTTGTGTTCTACTCGTGCATACAACATCAAACCATAAATCCTAGGCTCGGATGCCACTATTGGGGAACGTAGTAATTTCAAAATTTTCCTACGCACACGCAAGATCATGTGATGCATAGCAACGAGGGGGAGAGTGTTGTCTACGTACCCAACGCAGACCGACTGCGGAAGCGATGACACGACGTAGAGGAAGTAGTCGTACGTCTTCACGATCCAACCGATCAAGCACCGAATCTACTGCACCTCCGAGTTCGAGCACACGTTCAGCTCGATGACGATCCCCGGACTCCGATCCAGCAAAGTGTCGGGGAAGAGTTCCGTCAGCACGACGGTGTGGTGACGATCTTGATGTACTACAGCAGCAGGGCTTCGCCTAAACTCCGCTACAGTATTATCGAGGTATATGGTGGCAGGGGGCACCGCACACGGCTAAGGAATAGATCACGTGGATCAACTTGTGTCTATGGGGTGCCCCCTGCCCCTGTATATAAAGGATGGAGGAGGAGGAGGCCGGCCAAGGCCTGGTGCGGCCAGGATGGGAGTCCTACTAGGACTCCAAGTCCTAGTAGGAGTCCATCAAGAGGGGAGGAAGGGAGAAGGAAGTGGAGGAGTAGGAAAGGTGGCCGGCCCCCTTTTCCCTAGTCCAATTCGGACTAGAGGGGAGGGGGGGCGCAGCATCAAGGCCCATTACTTCTCCCGTAACTACCCGGTACTCCGAAAAATACCCGAATCACTCGGAACCTTTCCGATGTCCGAATATAGTCGTCCAATATATCGATCTTTACGTCTTGACCATTTCGAGACTCCTCGTCATGTCCCCGATCTCATCCGGGACTCCGAACTCCTTCGGTACATCAAAACTCATAAACTCATAATATAACTGTCATCGAAACCTTAAGCGTGCGGACCCTACGGTTCGAGAACAATGTAGACATGACCGAGACACGTCTCCGGTCAATAACCAATAGCGGGACCTGGATGCCCATATTGGCTCCTACATATTCTACGAAGATCTTTATCGGTCAGACCGCATAACAACATACGTTGTTCCCTTTGTCATCGGTATGTTACTTGCCCGAGATTCGATCGTCGGTATCCAATACCTAGTTCAATCTCGTTACCGGCAAGTCTCTTTACTCATTCCGTAATACATCATCTCACAACTAACATCTTAGTTGCAATGCTTGCAAGGCTTATGTGATGTGCATTACCGAGAGGGCCCAGAGATACCTCTCCGACAATCGGAGTGACAAATCCTAATCTCGAAATACGCCAACCCAACATCTACCTTTGGAGACACCTGTAATGCTCCTTTATAATCACCCAGTTACGTTGTGATGTTTGGTAGCACCCAAAGTGTTCCTCCGGCAAACGGGAGTTGCATAATCTCATAGTCATAGGAACATGTATAAGTCATGAAGAAAGCAATAGCAACATACTAAACGATCGTGTGCTAAGCTAATGGAATGGGTCATGTCAATCAGATCAATCAACTAATGATGTGACCTCGTTAATCAAATAACAACACTTTGTTCATGGTTAGGAAACATAACCATCTTTGATTAACGAGCTAGTCAAGTAGAGGCATACTAGTGACACTCTGTTTGTCTATGCATTCACACATGTATTATGTTTTCGATTAATACAATTCTAGCATGAATAATAAACATTTATCATGAAATAAGGAAATAAATAATAACTTTATTATTGCCTCTAGGGCATATTTCCTTCATAATGCAGCCCTGGGGGGGCGCTCCCAGCTGGAAATGAAACTCGAAAGATGTCACCTGATGACGTTGAGGACGAAGGAGTGTTGGTGTAGCAGACTCGGTGGGCTGCGGGAGCCGATCCTCACGAGCCCCCAGGCCCAGGGGCATCGGGAAGCTCCGGAGGCGCTGGCGGCTCCTCGCGGACCATCTCCATCCCCGCCAGGGCTGCGGAACGCCTAGCCTCTCGTGCCTCCGTGATGCCCCTCATGAGGCGCTGGTACGTGGCAGCCGCGTTCGGCAAGCCGTAAGGCATGCAAACGTAGCTGTGGGGTGGGCCTCCGCAGCGCCCCACTCGCGAGGGCCAAAGGCGCTCCAGAGAGGCGACTCGGTTGAGCCCTGGTATGTCGACGCAGACGCGCAGCCCACCATCCTCACCTGGATGGGGAGCCACTGCTGGTAGGCGGCAGCCGCCTTTCATGACTCTTGACTCCTGTAGCTCCTGAGTGGCCTTGCTGACGAACTCCCGAGGGTCTGGATCTCCTTGCCTTGCTCCTTCTTGAGGGAAACATGCTTCGAAACACGCCTCCATCTGGTGCCCAAGCGCCTCCCTCATGACCCTAGCTAGGTCGGTGGCCCTCCAGGGGAGAGCCCCCGAGCCCTGCCTGAGGAGGGCGCCGGGCGCGCTTTCCTATGCGATGGAAGGATGTTCCCCCCATGCAGGCGCGGGCCCAGAGGGGCCTGCCTCCTGAGTGGTCAGGTCGGACGATGCCTTCTTCTTCTTAGGGGCGGTCTCGAGAGGCCTCCTGCTTCCGCGATCCGGGTCTTCCAGTGATGCGGCCTGAAAGGCTCGTTCCAGGGAACACACCGTGTCCTTCTCTTCACAGGGCACCGTGATGACTCCACTACTTCCTGGCATCTTGAGGACATTGTAGCCATGGTGAGTTACGGCCATGAACTTGGCCAACGCTGGGTACCCAAGGATGGCATTGTACGGCAGGCGAATGTGAGCGACATCGAAGTCGATGAGCTTGGTGCGGTAGTTGGCGCGTGCCCTGAAGGTGACCGGGAGGCGGACCTGCCCAATCGGGACCGTGGAGCCGTCGGTGATACCGGAGAAAGGCTTGGTTGGCTGAAGCTGGCTGTAGGGCACTTGGAGATTGTTGAATGTTTCTACGGACAGGACGTTGAGCCCTGCCCCGCCATCGATGAGGGTCTTGGTGACCACCACGTTGCTGACGATTGGGGAACAAAGCATTAGGAGGACTCCGGCTAGAGCCGCACACTTGAGCTGATCTACTGCGCTGAACGTGATGGCGCACGCCGACCACCTGAGAGGGCGCGTGGCTTCGAGCCTGGGGAGGACTGCGTTCACTTCGCGGGCGAACTGCTTGAAGATGCGTTGAGAGGCTGGGGCTTGTGCCCCGCCTAGGATGTAGGCGATCGCGCGCGGCTCTTGGAAGCCCCCAGCCCCCTCGTCCTGGTGACGGTCCTCGTTTCTCCTTGGCTGCGGCGGCAGCGGTGGGAGGCCTGCGTTGCCTTGCGGGCGATCCTCGCGAGGCTGATCCCTCTAGTCTCCCTCGCGAGGCAGGTCTTGCCAGCGATCCTCGCGAGGTTGATCGCGCCACCCTTGGCGCGGGCCATGGTCTTCCCAACGTCCTGCATTCCTTCCTCCTCAACCGTAGCCCCGGTCACCGCGGTCAGGGCGATGGCCGATCCTTCCTTCTCAAACGGCTCGGAGCTCTTGAAATTCGTTGGTGTTGTGGGTGTGGAGGTCGTGGTACACACAGTACCGGCTGCCCTTGGAAGGTTCGGGCTGATCTCTGCCCCGCTTGGTGTCTGGTTCTGCCGCGAGCACAGCAGCCCCCTTGCGCTTCACATCCTTGGCCTTGGGCTTCTTCTCTTCTGGGTCTGCGGCAGGCAGCTCAAGGAGGGAGAGACGCCCTTCCTCGGCCCTGGCACATTTGGTTGCCAGGTTGAACAGCTCCAAGGAAGTGCACAGGTCTTCATGCATCGCCAGCTCCTCCTTCATCTTGACATCGCGCACGCCGTCGGAGAAGGCTGAGATGATGGCCTCCTTAGTCACCTTGGGAATCTTGAGGCGTGCGTTGTTGAAGCGCTGGATGTACTTCCGCAGGGTCTCCCCGGGCTGTTGCTTGATGCGGCGCATGTCGCTCACGGCGGGTGGCCGGTCGTGAGTACCTCGGAAGTTGGCGATGAAGCGGATGCGCATCTCGTCCCAGGAGGAGATTGTGCCTGGAGCCGGGTTCAGGAGCCAGGTGCGGGCCCCATCCTTGAGCGCCATGGGGAACCAGTTCGCCATGACCTTCTCGTCTCCGTTGGCAGCTTCGATGCCCAGCTCGTAGAGCTGGAGGAACTCCGCAGGGTCAGCCGTGCCGTCGTAACGAGGAGGCAGGTCTGGCTTGAACTTGCCGGGAGCACGCGACGCTGCGTAGCTCAGCGGTGAAGGCGCGGCAGCCTGCTGTGGCCACGGAAGGCCTTGGGTGACGGAGAGCTTGGTCTTGCATGTCCCCACGCGCTGCAGCTGGGAGCAGTGCGGGGTCTTGACGCGCGGGAGCGGGAGCATGGTCGCGACGTGCTGGAGTAGGGAGCGCCCGGGCAGCTTCCTGCGGGCGAGGGACTTCTTGACAGCTCTGTTCTTGCCGCGCTGGCACCTGACGGAGCGGGTTCCGCCCAGGGGCCACGCGCCTTGGAGCCATGGCGCCTTCCTGAGGAGGAGGCGGCCGGGGCGCCGCCGGAGCTTCATCGCCCCCGTGGGGCGGGGTGCGGTGCAGTGGAACGGACGGCGCAGGAGAGCCCCCTGCGGCGCGGACGAGCTTGGCGACGCGGTCGAGCCATTCTTCGTAGACGTCGTCGACAGGATGGTAGCGCAGGAGCTCGTTTGCCGCGATGAGTGCAGCCCGAGCCTCCATGGGCGCGCGGAGCGCGCGGGACGAAGAACCAGCTGGGGTGAGCGAGGGAGTTGCGGTGCGGCCGTCTTGCCACACGGACGGATGCTGAGACGATGCCTGCTGCTCATCCCCTGCCGGGCCGGTGGCGGTGTTGACGGCAGGTGACGAGGAACGGCGAGGACGCCCGTTGACAGGGGCCGTCTGGGCGACGCGGGAAGCAAGAGCGGCCCAGTGCTCAGCGCGGGCCCGACGAGCGTCAGACATGGGCGTGATGGTCGGAGGAGAATGGGGTGGTGGAAGACAAATCCCGGCGCACCCCTACCTGGCGCGCCAAATGTCGGATTTCGGGTTCCAGCAGACCCTTGAGGTTCGAACACTGGGGTGCGCGTAGAGATCTCGCTTCCTACCTACCTGCACCCCTCCGCCTCGCTAAGATCTAAACTATGGAAAGAACAACACAAGAGACACAGGGTTTATACTGGTTCGGGCCACCGTTGTGGTGTAATACCCTACTCCAGTGTGTGGTGTGGTGGATTGCCTCTTGGGCTGATGATGATGAACAATACAAGGAAGAACAGCCTCGCGAGGGTCTGTTCTTGGCTGGGGGGATGAACTGCTGGGAGGAGTTCAGTCACCTCTCTCTCTCTCTCTCTCGGATTTTGATCTCCAACCTCTAACTTCTCACCCAGCTGCCCCCTCCTGTGGGTGGTTGGTCCTATTTATAGAGGCCCTGGTCCTCTTCCCAAATATCGAGCGGGAAGGGAGCCAACAATGGCGGGCTAATTTGAAGGGGGACAGCTAGTACTAGCTACCCTGACAAAAGTAGTCTTTGCCTGTGCAAAGCTCTGGTGGTGACGCCGTCTTGGGCTCCACAATGACCTCCGTCTTGCAGTCCTTCTGGTCTTGGTCTTGTTGCACCGAAATGGCAACCTTTGCCTGATGCCCCGGTACTCCGCGGCTGCGCTTGCCCCCTTTGCACCAAAGAGGAAAGGAGGACACTGCGCGGGCTGGCACCCGCCTGGCGCCCTTGGTCATCATGGCTTGCGTCACGGGCACCTCGTGAGGTACCCCGCCTTGATCTCTCCGCCTCCTCACGAGCCAGCCTGATTTGGTCGTGCCTGAGGAAGCTCCACGTCGTCCGCCCCGTGAGGCTTGGCCCCTCGCGAGGGTCTTGGGTTTGTGTTGGTGAAGATGGGCCGCGCTGGGCCCCCCTTTGAGCCACGCCGTAGGCCGCAGGCAAGTCTGGGGACCCCCATTCCCAAAACGCCGACAAGTGCCGCTTTGTCCTCTAGGGTCTACTCCATTAGGCTCGCCTTTTTCAAGATTTCTAAAAAGGGAAGGGTATGCTCAGCAGACCTGGAGATGAATCTGCTCATGGCGGCAATGCAACTAGTGAGCCGACGCACGTCCTTGATCCGCTTGGGTGCCCTAATCTGCTCAATAGCCTTGATGTTGTCTGGATTCGCTTTGATCCCATGCTGTGACACAAAGAACCCGAGAAGTTTGCCAGACGGAACGCTGAAGACACACTTCTCAGGGTTCAGCTTGAGGTTGATCTTGCGCAGATTCGCAAACGTCTCCTCCAAAACCAATCTGGACTGCCCTTGCAAACGTCAAGCCAACGCTCTTCAACCCGAAAGGCATACGTAAAAAGCAATACGTGCCACATGGGGTGATGAATGTTGTCTTCTCTTCGTCTTCTCTCGCTATGAAGATTTGGTGGTACCCCGAGTAGGCATCAAGGAATGATAACAGATCACATCCGACAGTAGAGTCAACAATCTGGTCAATGCGCGGCAATGGGAAGGGGTCCTTGGGACAAGCCTTATGTAGGATAGAAAGTATGTCTAGAGGGGGGGTGATTAGACTACTTGACCAAATAAAACTTATCCTTTTCCCAATTTTAGTTCTTGGCAGATTTTAGCAACTTTGGACAAGTCAAGCAATCTTAACACAATTCAAGCAAGCATGCAAAGAGTATATGAGCAGCGGAAAGTAAAGCATGCAACTTGCAAGAATGTAAAGGGAAGGGTTTGGAGGATTCAAACGCAATAGGAGACACGGATGTTTTTGTCGTGGTTTCGATAGGTGGTGCTATCGTACATCCACGTTGATGGAGACTTCAACCCACGAAGGGTAACGGCTGCACGAGTCCATGGAGGGCTCCACCCACGAAGGGTCCATGAAGAAGCAACCTTGTCTATACCACCATGCCCGTCACCCACGAAGGACTTGCCTCACTAGCTGTAGATCTTCACGAAGTAGGCGATCTCCTTGCCCTTACAAACTCCTTGGTTCAACTCCACAATCTTGTCGGAGGCTCCCAAGTGACACTTAGCCAATCTAGGAGACACCACTCTCCAAGAAGTAACAAATGGTGTGTTGATGATGAACTCCTTGCTCTTGTGCTTCAAATGATAGTCTCCCCAACACTCAACTCTCTCTCACAGGATATGGATTTTGTGGAAAGAATATTTGAGTGGAAAGCAACTTGGGGAAGGCTAGAGATCAAGATTCATATGGTAGGAATGGAATATCTTGGCCTCAACACAAGTGTAGGTGGTTCTCTCTCAGAAAAACTAAGTTGGAAGTGTAGGTTTGTTCTGATGGCTCTCTCCATGAATGAAGATGAGGTGGAGGGGTATATATAGCCTCAAAATCTAACCGTTACACACAACTTGCCAATCTCGGTGGGACCGAATTGGTAAACTCGGTCGGACCGATTCAACAAATCTAGTGACCGTTAGGATTTTCGGTGGGACCGACATGCAACTCGGTAGGACCAATATGGTTAGGGTTAGGGCATAACATAATCTCGGTGAGACCGATTACACAAAATTGGTGAGACCGATTTTGGTAATAAGCTAACCAGAGAGTTGGTCAGGTAAACTCGGTGGGACCGATTCGCTCATTTCGATGAGACCGAAATGTTACGAAAGGGAAACAGAGAGTTTACATTGCAATCTCGGTGGGACCGATCGCTCATCTCGGTGGGACTGAAACGTTATGAAGGGAAACAGAGAGATTACAATCCCATCTCGGTGAGACCGAGATCCCTATCGGTGAGACCAGTTTGCCTAGGGTTTGTGGCAGTGGCTATGACATTTGAACTCGGTGGCGCCGGATAGAAAGAATTAGTGGGGCCGAGTTTGACTTTTGGTTTAGGTCATATGTGGATGTGAGAAAGTAGTTGAGGGCTTTGGAGCATAGCACTAAGCATTTTGAGCAAGAGCCTCATTAAGCAACACCTCATCCCTCCTTGATAGTATTGGCTTTTCCTATAGACTCAATGTGATCTTGGATCACTAAAATAGAAAATGTAGAGTCTTGATCTTTGAGCTTGAGCCAATCCTTTTGTCCTTAGCATTTTGAGGGGTCCACTTTTCTCATCCATGCCATGCCAATCATTGAGCTTTCCTGAAATATTAATCTTGAAATAGCATTAGCTCAATGAGCTATATGATGTTAGGAATTACCAAAACCACCTAGGGATAGTTGCACTTTCAATCTCCCCATTTTTGGTAATTGATGACAACATATAGATCAAAGCTTCGACAAATGATAATAAGAATGAAAAACATTGTCGCTTTGAGAAGTATGTGAAAAGCAAGAGCTCCCCCAAAATTTTTGCATAGTTTAAGATTTGCTTTGGACTGCAAATGCACAATGAGTTAGGATCATGGGTTACTCTTCCATGTCACATACATCTTGGTGGAGCGCTCAAAATGATAATAATTAAATACATGCACTCATCACCAAGCAAAGTGAATGATCATATGGGGATATGAAAGGATAATGTCATCCAACAAGCATTAAGGTAGCATATGATCAAAAACATGATCATCCAAGTATCACACAAAAGCATAAAGTATCTCAAACAAGCAAATAACAAAGTTCAACCACCAAAAAAACAAGAGAGAACAAAGAGCAACACTCTCTCTCGAAGCCTATGATCTATACATTTTCTCCCTCTTTGGCAACAAGTTACCAAAAAGTTCATAAAAAATGCATAGTGCTAGATCGGCTCTCAGGCTTGGTCTTCAGGTGGTGGTGTAGATAAAACTCCAAGGACGAAGGCATCAGTTGATGTAGATGGAGCCGGTGGAGTGGGTGCTGGAGCTGGTGGCATTGAAGTTGTAGCTGGTGCAGATGAAGTTGCTCTGGTGTCTGTAACTGGCACTGCAGCAGATCTCTATCCTCTGGGCACTCTAGCAAAAGCATCAGTGGTAGACTTGCCCTTCTTCTCCTGCACTTCATCCTGAAGTTGCTCAACAACTAACTGTATCTCAGTGACCTTCACATCTAAATCATAGAACTTCTTTTCCATGATCCTCTCCAAGCTCTCTTGGTTTTGAGTCAGGGTGGCCAATCCCTTCTCAATCCTTAGAGTGGAGGCAATCAAGTAGCCAAGCTAATCTTGCTTTCTCTTCAGAACATATTGAGATGCCTCATCAATGGTTGGCATCTTTGCAGCCTTTTCAGTCCTTGCCTTCTCCCTCTTTGCTTGTGCTTGCACAGAAGATGGTTCATTCTCATCCATCACCACAGTGTTGTCCTCAAAGTCTGGGTAGATGGGCATATGATACTTGTCCCAGAGATATGTGCCAGTGCCCATCTTGGAGTTGATTATTTCTTGGATCTGTGGGGCATACCCACAACTTCTCTTCTGATCTGCAGCTGTTCTCTTTATAGTTTCCACAATTAGGCTCATGACTTTGAACTTTTAAGGCACATCAAATATGTGAAGCAGGTTAATTGCATGGCCTCTGATCATCTTGTGATCACCTGACTTTGGCAATAGAGTGTGCCTGAGGATCCAGTTGATTGTTGGCAAACCTGACAGAAGGTAATGTACTGATCCAAATTTGTGTGTCTCAAGAGCAGCATCTGGGATCTCTCTGTACATATGTGCCATGGTGTTGTGATCCTTCTTCTTCTTGGCATAGACATCCAAGTCATCTTCATTCTCCTTAGGAGCATTGATCAATTTTGCCCATTCTTCAACTGTTGACTGGTACCTAGTACCTTCAGACATCCAGACAATCCTTCCATCTGGGTAGAAATGAGTTGTGGAGTAGAACTGCATAATAAGCTCATCATTCCACTTTGTGAGCTTCTGCCCAACAAAGTCTTCTACTCCACAAGACTTGAAACTATCATAGACTCCAGGATAGTGTTCTTAAATTTCCCTGATGTACTCCCAGTCCACCCATCTCATATCACAGACTATAGGTTTCTTGTCAAGCAACACTGTCTCATAGAAGTCCTGTTGTTCCTTTGTATGGAACTTGTAGTCCACATCAGTTCTTCTCCTGACTACATAGGGATCAGTCGATCTCCATTGTCTGAGTCATGCATCCTTCCTGAGCTTCATGTCCTCAGCTACTGGATGAGCATCATTGTGATCTGGAATTTTGGCCTTCAACTTCCTCAAGACATGTGACTCATCATCTTCTTCTTCTATAGCAGCTTCAGGCACTGGGGCCTTGTTCTTCTCTGCAGCTAGAATATTCCTTCTACTTCTCTTGGGTGCAGCTTTGGGTTTTGGAGCAGCTGCCTTGGGAGCTTCTATGGGCTTAGATGGAGCAGCCCCTGATCTTATAGCATCTCCCATAAGCTTTTGAGCTTTAGGTGCTGGTGCAGCAACCTCTTCCTCTTCCTCTTGCATCATTGAGGGCTTCCCAATTACTCTGGCCATGGTCTTGTTGATCCTTTATTTCCTTTTCTTCTCTACCACAACCTATTCTTTGGGTGTAGATCCCAAAGTTTCTTTAGTAGATGTTCTGGCCTTTGACATAGGAACTCTCTTGGCAGGAACCTTTGTCCTCACTCCTGGCTTAGTGGCAGCAGTTGTGCCATATTCCTTTTTCAGAACTTTCCTCTTTGAGGTGGCCTCTTCCTCAATAGCCACATAGTCCTCATCCTCAGAATCTGAGGTTCTCTTCTTTCTGGCCCTGGTGGCTGCCTTAGGCAAGTTTCTAGGTGTACTCCTGCTTCCATCATCATAGCTGCTAGAGGGACTAGTGCCCTCACTCATGTTAACTTGCTCCTCAGACTTGTTCTGACTGTCACTCTGATCTGACATGATGCACACACTGACAGCAGACCCTGTGAATAGATTATAGATGAGGTAGAGTAGATGAGCATCACAAAGTACAGAGGTTTTTGCAAAAGAATGAGTCAAAAACTTAGTTTTAGTTTTCCACAGAAAGCATTTCGGATCTACCGATTTGAAAACTCGGTGATACCGAAGCAGCTTTTGGAACCTAAACTAGTGAACTCGGTCAGACAGAGTCACAGTTCGGTGGCACCGAGACTGCTAGGGTTTCACAAAGAATTGAACTCGGTCACACCGATTTGCAATTCTCGGTCAGACCGAGAATCACATGTGCAATGGCCTTAGCCAAATAGGTGGAACCGATTTCAACAACTCGGTTGGTCTGAGATGATTTCGGCGGAAACCTAACCCTAAATTTTCAATCCACAACTAAACTACGGAGTAATTTCGCTGGATAGAGTGATCTCAATCGTGGCAAGATACATGGCAAAACAATGTGCTAGGAATCGGAGTGAGATTAGCACAAGGATCAAGTACATACCCTAAGTGCGGTGATGGACCTGCTACGGCGGCAATGGCAGAGACAATTTTCATTGATGGCGGCGGGAGGCAGCTGGCGATGAGGAGGACGATCCGGAGACCCAGGGAGGCAGAGCAGGATGAGCGCGGGCGAAGGGGTTCGGAGAATTTTCCAAATTTTGGCTCGGGGATATATATAGCCTGACCCTATCGGTGTGACCGAGTGGAACAACTCGGTGGCACCGGGATGCATAACTGCAAGCAGTTACTACAACTCGGTGTGACCGAAAAGTTCAAATCGGTTGCACCGAGATTAAAAACCTAGATCGACTTAGTGATCTCAGTATGACCGAAATGGATGAATCGGTCAGACCGAAACGCACAAAGAAGTTTTGGAAGTTTAAGTCTATGACGAATCGGGGACTCCGAGTGCTCCTCACACAGAGTGGTCCAAATCTAACTTGATCAAACTTTGTGATGTAGCATGAATAGAGTTTGAGACGAGAAAAGCATAGATAGCACTACAAAAAAATACACTTCCGTGATGATACGTGTTTGTCACAGTAGGTCGCGTTTTTTGTCATGCATGTACATCCATGACGATTTTATGACAGAAGCAAGATAGTCATACATGTGCTGTCATAGAAGTGTTCCATGACATTACCAAAATTATCATCACGGAAGTGTCCACTTCCATGACGATAAATCGCGCGTCACAGAAGTGCTTTCGTCAAGGGTGACCGACACGTGGCATCCACCATAACAGAACACCGTTAAGCTATCGGGTCGGATTTTGGATCCGATAACCCGTTAACAGCCCTGACCAATGGGAAATTTCCACGTGTAAAATTCTGATTGGCCGAAGGAAACACGTGTTGCCTCACCGTTGGGACAAATTTCATCCACTCATTGGACAGGAGGCGCCTATGATAGGTCGACATGTGGCATGGCCCAATAGTGGCCCATTCCAGTGAAAAAGGATGGCCCCGTAAAAATTAGCAGGCCGGCCCATATAAGGCCTACTTGTGTCAGGTCCATTTAAGCCCACGTCCCATATGATATGTGCCAATTCGGCCCGTCAACGGCCCGTTAAAGATTTGACACCATTGCAGCCCATCATCAGTTCGAGCCCGTTAACAGCCCGCTATATATTTGGGCTTAATATCAGCCCGATGATATTTCGGCCTGTTAACGGCCCATTTAATGGATGGGCCAATTTTCAGGATGTACATCTTTCAGCCTTTTAGCGACCCATTTAAATGTTGGGCTAATTTCCAGCCCGGTGTGTCTTTCAGCCTGTTGACGGCCCATAAATCTGATGGGCCATTTGTAGTTGGACCTGAGTTTCGGCCTTTTAGCGGCCCATTTAAGTGTTTGGCCAATTTCTGGCCCGGTGTCACTTTTAGCCTGTTGACGGCCCATAAATCAGTTGGGCCATTTGTAGTCGGACCTGAGTTTTGGCCTTTTAGCGACCCATGTAAGTGTTGGGCCAATTCCCGGCCCTGTGTGCATTTTGGCCTGTTAACGGACCATAAATGAGTTGGGCCATTTGTACTCGGGCCTTAGTTTTGGCCTTTTAACGGCCCATGCCCTTCATGGTCCAATACCAGCCCGGTTTCTCTTTCGGCCTGCTAAAGGCCCACAACACAGTTGGCCCGTTTACAATACGGCCTGACTTTCGGCCTCTTAGCGGCCCATGCTCTTCATGGTCCATGTCTCTTTCGGCCTGCTAAAGGCCTACAGTATAGTTGGGTCATATGTAGCCCAAACTTAGTAACGGCCTGTTAACGACCCGTGAAATAAATTGGGGCCACCTGTTGCCCGCTTCGATGTCGGCCTTTTAACGACCCAGGAGGTAAGAGGGCCGACCATTAACTTTCGGCCTAGTAACGGCCCATTAACTTAATGGACCCACTAATGTTCGTTCATGTCTTTAGGCCAAATTAGATAATTTGAGCCCATTACGACGAGCAATTATGCACAGGACCAAAACCGATCAAGCACAGGTACGGCATACAGGGAATAACGTTGCACATCCAGCATATATTACAGGAAATTACATCCACTGGCAATCAAAGATTGTTGCTAGTGCAAATAAATGAGTAGAACCTAACCATCTACAACGTCACAATCTTCAACCTCAGCACAGATGACGCCCATAAACATGTGGGCAAGTTCTTGCTGCTTTGCTACACTGTCTCTGAAAACATTGATTAGTTGTTGTGTCGCACGACTCTGCACCTCTGATTCATCCACCATTTCCATCATTGCTTCAGCCATTAATTGTTTCACAAACATACATTTATTCCATTGCATTCGATACACAGGATACTGAACAGATTCAGATGGCGATTTTGGCAGGCTTGTATTATTGATAGTGGAGAGTGTCTCGACCACTGCATCATAACATAAATTAGGACGAGAACCAAACAGATTAATCATGAGTTATTGCCATATTACCTGGCCTAGATTTGCTGGAAAGAAACAATGGGGTTGCCTTGCTATTTTCAGAGTTTGTCTTCTTATCTTCAGCAGCCTGCACAAAATTAACACACTAGCATTGCTATCATTGGCCAAGTCAAATAATAGGAAAGCAACATTGACACAATGAATGTTTGGGCAACTAGCCTACACCAAATTAACACAATATGGCACAGCTATCATCAGCCAGGTAAGGTAATAGGAAAGCAACACTGACACAATGAATGAATGGGCAACCAGAGAAGCACTACAATTCAGTAATGTGCGTGATATGAGATAGCACATTCACGCAGCTCAGTATGCAAAACTACCAGGCAGTTTTCCTTACAAAAATCAACATTGGCGCCTTTAACATTTTTCTACAACTAATTTTAGATCAGATAAAGGTTAGATTCATGCCGATTAACAAAATACATGCTGATGTAAAAATATAGTGATATACAATAGGTACTTACATTAGCATTGGAGCATGGAGAATTCCTGCAAGATATTTTCCTCGAATACGATCCCAATGGAGGAAGTCTTGTATCGTTTAACCTTATTTTCTAAAAGAGAGATGGGTAAGAAACATGTAGAAAATATGATTAGAATGCTATAAAATTTCATGATGCGAGGATATGCACACGCTTCTTAGAATGGAGTTGACATTCTTTTGCTGGACTGGAGCGGACTAGTTCTTTGGCCACTGAAATCTTCTTATTATCAGTGGGAGTTGGGTTTCTCTGTGTTGGAGCAGTATCTATGAAAAATGGAGTTGGTTTATTATCTCCTGGCGTTTGGATCTTTTGCAAAGACCTGGTTTGTAACCCTTCAGATTCTAACATAGCCGTCTTCCCCTTGCATGCCTTATATAGAAGAATGGTGATTCAGTTATAAAACATGCTACAGCAGAGATGGAATAGGTACTGAAGAATAGAAAGGTATGACATATTGACATGCATTCCCTCCATCCGGAAATAAATGGATGGGTCTAGGCGTATTTCAGTTCTAGATACATCCAGTTTTATCCATTTCTGTGACATTTAATCCAGACGGAGGGAGTATGATGTAAGAGCTAGGGATACGACAGGACAACACAGTAAAAAAACACTGAAAAACCCACTGCAGAACCAAAGTATTCAAACCCACTGATATGAGATAGTACACTCATGCAGCTCAGGATGCAAAACTACCAGGCAGTTTTCCTTGCAAAAATCAACATTGTGGCCTTTAATCATACATTTTGCTACAACTAAATTTAGATCAGATAAAGGTTGTATTCACGCCGATTAACAAAATACATGTTGATGTAAAAATATAGTGATATACAACTGGTACTAACATCTACATTGGAGCACAGAGAATTCCTACAAGAATCTTTCCTCATAAATGATACCATTGCAGAAATTCTTCTATCTGTTAAGCTTATTTTCTAAAAGAGAGATGGGTAAGAAACATGTAGAAAATATGATCAGCATGCTATAAAATTTCATGATGCAAGGATACGCACATGCTTATTAGAATTGAGTTGACATGTTTTTGCTGGACTGGAGCAGACTAGTTCTTTAGCCACTGGAATATGCTTATTATCAGTAGGAGTTGGGTTTCTCTGTGCTGGAGCAGTATCTATAAAAACTGGAGTTGGTTTATTATCTCCTGGCATTTGGATCTTTTGCAAACGCCTTGTTTGGAACCCTTCAGATTCTAACATAGTCGTCTTCCCCTTGCATGCCTTGTATAGAAGAATGGTGCTTTAGTTATAAAACATGCGACAACAGAGAGATGGAATAGGTACTGAAGAATAGAAAGGCATGACATATTGACATGTATTCCCTCCATCTGGGAAAAATGGATGGGTCTAGGCGTATTTCAGTTCTAGATACATCCTTTTTTATCCATTTCGGCAACATGTAATCCGTACGGAGGGAGTATGGTGTAAGAGCTAGGGATACGACAGGACAACACAGCAAAAAAACACTAGTTGAATGTAAAATTGTATGGTAGCGGAATACGTACAGAAATAACTAAGGCAACATACACGTGTATGATTGGGAAAATAAGACGGCATTGCAACAGAGCACTAGAACAGCACTTCAATGTAAAAAAACATGGTATGGTAGACAGATGAAGTACATACTGATGAATAACAATGCATAAGATATTCAGAAGCATGATGTCCAAATTAAGCAAATGGCATTGCGATAGAGTAGAATGACAGTACTTGAATTTGAAAACATGTTATCATGAATGGAATAGGTACTGAAAAACAGGAAGGCATGACATATTTACATGCATGATCAGCATGCTAAGCACATGGCATTGCAACAGAGTAGATACACTCCAGGACATTATATGCATGTTGTACCCATATCACAGGCCAAGTTAGAGCAAGGACCTTTTGGGGTGAAGAGGATTCATCATCTTTCTGCAAGTCTTCTGAAGAACTTCCTTTACATGTTCCATCATATTGGGTATCATTGACATCAGGTTTATTGGCCTTTACATTGCTCCGTGAGGTTCTTGTGGATATATTAGTGTGTGCAATTATATCTGACATGCATGGAAGACAACTAGTACTTAGATTTATGTAATGAGTGCATGTAGGAGACGACATAAATAGTAGGACTGGGGTTAACTAGCAGCAACAGGTCTCATAAACTAAAGGGAGAACATAGATGAAAGCTACAGAATATGTATCGTTTGTACTCGAGATTAACTAGATGGCACACAAAAGTATTAAAGAACAACATAGGTAATACTAGAAGTGGTATAATACTATAACCACCAGCCTGTGGGATAGCATTGGCTGATGGATGATAACTATGGAACAGCGTTACCTAAAGAACAAGTATCTTAGCTGAACTATGGAACATCGTTAACTCCTGAACAAGACCCGTAAGAGATCAGCATGAATATACAGTGAAATGTGATGACCTATTTTCCATGCTTAGATGAATAACAAAGCCATAAATGTTGCACACAAGTAAGATGAGGGTACAACCTATCTGGCTGCCATCTATAGGAGTGAGCATCATGTGCTGACTTGTCGATGGCCCTGTAGTTGTTGTGGCTGTCCATGTCGGGCACGCGCATCCGATGCAGGGAACTGTTGAGTGGGGACTATAGCTCCCTTCTGGTGTATGCTTCCCTTGTTGGAGCAGCTGCGGTGAGTCGGAAGACGGTGTGTCTGAAGATGCAGATAATGCATAATGTTAAGAACGACATATCTCTTTGATCTGAAGAAATACACTAAGAGATCAACAACAAGGTACGAGAGTGGTCACACGTCTGTTGAATGAAGACTAAATTGGGGTCACAAGATTTTATTTTATTTTGGTACTGTCCGATCTATGTCGGATGGCTGGCCATCTTGTGCCTCCCGCCTGACACTGTTCGGAATGTTCCCCGAAGAGCCAGCGACCAACGGCAGAGCAGCCTGCCTCCGCCGTCCGTGGCCCCGGCCAAAACCCCGCTCCCCGCCCCACCGCACTGCCGTGGTTGCGCCGCCCCCGGGCCAATCCACAAAGACTCCCCGTCATTCAGATCTGGCGGCGGCAGTACCTTCAACCCATGCAACTCTAAAAGATAGCCATGTAAGCGTTGCTTCCGCGCCGAACTTGCGGTCCCACACCCTTACGTTAGACACCAGCCAACCGGCATCCTAGGAGCTCCGCCGCCTCCCATTGGGCATCCTCGAGGGGTGCTGCTTCCCATTGGGAATCGATTGGCCCAGAATAAAAATTCAGACAACTGACGTCTAAATAAAGTGATTTGAGATGAGGGTGCGACCTATCTGGCGGCATGGTGAAGTAGGCAGGTCCAGCTGCCGAGTCGGTGAGGCCGGCGCGGTTGCGGTGGCGACCGGCGGCAGGGAAAGAGCGATGTCGCGATGGTCGACGGCTACGATGAAGCAGCGCCAGGACTCTGGACGGATCCGAAGTTGGAGCCGCTCCGGCGCCGTGAACAACGGCGGGGGGGAATCGGCTCCGGTATGGTTCACGCGGCCGTCGTCGAGGCAGCACCAGCAGCACGGAGTAAGAGGCACACAGCCCAGTGCACGACGGCAAATGGACAGCGTCTCCGGCATTAGGGAAGAGGGCGGCTGTGAAATTGGTGCAGTGGGGGCGCCATGGAGGTGGGGCTGAGGTTTCGCGGCTCGGGAGAAGGGAGCTTCCCGGGGAGAAGGTGATTTGGCGCCCACGAGGTATGAATGGGGCGGGCGGGGGGGGGGGGGAGGGTGGGGGGGGGGGGGGGGGGGGGGGGGGGGGGGGGGGGGGGGGGGGGATTGGGAGGGGAGTGGAACCATGTCTTACGGACGCATTTTGTCTGAAATGTGAGGGGGAGTTATAGTTCTACCCTTGCCTATAGGCTTCTCGGCTTGGGTCTGTGTACTAAGGGTCGGGGATAGTAGAGTAACTTTGCTTCTCCCCAAATAGTGGGCGGGAGCGATTTCGGGCGAGGAGGGCGTGTTTTGAACTATAGTGGGCGCGAGCGATTTCGAGCGAGGAGAGCGTGTTTTGAAATAGTGGGCGCGAGCTATTTCGGGCGAGGAGAGCATGTTTTGCCGACCATGGTTTATGAATTATTCGGCGCATGTCATTTCGGCCGAGGAGAAGGCGTGCTTGGATGAAGTTACGAACCTACCCTCGATGTACAACGGGCCAATTGATGCGTTTCCCACATGGGACGGTAATTTCGCGTCTCCCATTTATTTGCTCGGGCGAATTCCACCGAGCAGAGAGGATGTTTAACGGTTCGTTCAAATTTTGGGAGAACGATCATCCATGTCTACCTTACCAAGTCGATTCGGATCAAATTTTGAAATATTAGCTTGCCACTTCTTTTTTAGATGGAGAGATGATGCTTGGGAGTAATGTGTTTTTACATGCTCGTTGCTAGCGATTTACTATATGACAAATAGTTGACCCACTCAAAAACGAATCAAACCCAAAATGAAATATCTCGATTCAATGAAATAGCTCGTTCAGTAGGTCAAAATAGTGAACTAAATCCAAAATTGAACACCTCAATCGAGTAGCATGTTGTACAGTATTATAGTACTCCATGAACATGTTGAAAGTCAAATTAATGAACTTGTTTGATATACGCATATATCCGTTCATGTGTGGATTGCAGATAACATGTTCTCCAATTTAAATATTTGAATGCAAGTTTATATCGAAACATGGTTTATATCAGTCTTTGATGCATAAAACGCGACCTCCCCCTCTCCCGGACTCATGTTCTCTCTCTCTCTCTCTCTCTCTCCAACAATCTTCAATTCTATTGCACGCATCCGACACAAAAACCTTGTTGGTCCCTCTCTCTCTCTCCCTCTCTCTCTCTCTCTCTCTCTCTCTCTCTTTGTGTGTGTGTGTGGGGGGGTCTTTCTAGTTCGCATGCATATATACACCATCTATAGGTCTCTCTCGCACACTATGTATGATACTCTAGCTAGTCCAAGCTATATATCTTGGGTGCACTCATCGTACACACACAAATTCCTTGGCTCTTTGCCCGTAACTCTCTCACGCACCACTATGTCGTCTCGGAGCTCTTCCCCCCTCTCTCAAACTCTCCATCCACCTGGTTCACACATACACATGCATATCTCACTCGCACTCGATAGGCCCATCTAAAACTCTATCTCTCCCCCTCGTTCTCTCTCCATCTCACACGCACGCACACACAATCTCATGCCCAGCTAGCCAAGTATGATGGTCTCTCACTCAATTGTAGGCACACGCAGTCCCCCCTATATGTTTATGACTAGCTAATCTTAGTCTCCATCACAAACAGGTGCATGGTCTATCTCGATTTCTCTCAGGGCATCTTTCTATCGCGCACGCACTCCCTCGATCTCCCACCCATATAGTCCCCTCACGATTTTGATGGGATCTCTCTATCACAAACACACCCTCTCTCCCTCCCCATGCGTCCATGCCATCCATGTGTCCCTCTCGACCTTTGTTCCTTGTTGACCAGACCTCTATTGGACATGTGCTACAGGGGTGTCTCTCTCCGTTGCAAACAATCACACACTAGCTATCTTCGTGTATCTCCTCGCCTCGCTTTTCTATCTCGGAGATGCATGTGTGATATGTTCGCACTTACTTATCATTCGTTGTCACTTTCTATTTCACACACATACTCTTTTTGCGCACTTACTCATTCTCCTTCACACGCACTTGATCTGTCTCGACTGAGGCACTCTCCTTGGTCCATAGCATATAGATTTATTGAAAAGTCAAACATCACAAAGTTTGACCATGTACGTGGAGAAAAAAGAATTACATCTAGTACGGCAAACATATATCATTAGATTCACCATGAGATGTAGTTTTGTATGATGTGTCTTTGGTATTGTAGATATAAATAACATTTGCGTAAACCTGATCAAAGTTTCCAAAGTTTGACTTCTAAAAAATTTACATGCACTGCATTATCGAGCGGATGGAATATCTCTTTCCCCCTCTCAGCTATCTGACGCGCCACTCAGCCTTATCGGGGCTCCTCAATCTCTCTCAAACTTTATTGGTCAGTTTGGTTCATGACCTGACCCTCATGCCTTGATGGCCGGTACTGTCTGGTGTGGACGTGAGATGTAAAATATTTCTGCCTGGCCAGGCTTGTGTGGTGCTGAAGCGTTTGGTTCATGCCTGGGCCAGGCAAAGCATCAACGTTCTATCAATCAATCCATGCATCAATTATTTAATGCTAATATCCATCTGTTGCTGTTAGCCTCGTGGCCACATGACCAGGCACGGCCAGGCGTTCGAAATCGGCCGCCTGGGCTAGGCTACTTGCAGTGTATGGAGTTCAGCCAGGCTAAGTAAAGTGCAAGGGAACCCAGGCCAGGCGGGCTTTCTTTTTCACAGGGTAGCAACCAAACAAGCGTGCATCAAATCCAGCCACAACCCAAGGCCAGGGAAAAGATGCTCAGGACGCAAGCCAAACTGGCCTTATATCTCCCTGGTTCACACATACACATGTCTCGCTCGCGCTATACATATAGACCCATCCAACACTCTCCGCCCTTGTTCTATCTCCATGTGACACGCACCCCCTAAGTACCATAATCCCTCACTCCATCATAGGCGCAAGCACTCCCCCCTCCTAAGTATGATTATCTCTTACTAGCCATCAGGAACACACGCATTGTCTCTTTCCATCCATATGTCTATCTCGATATCTCTCGGGGCATCTTCTATCGCACACACACCTTGTCACCCGATCTCCCACCCATGTAGTCCCATCACGATCTCCAGGGGATCTCTTTATGACAAACATACAATCTCTCCTCCCCATGTCTGCATTTTCTCCGTATGTCTCTCTCGACCTCTCTCCCTTGTTTGTCAGACCCCTCTTGCCCACGTGCTAGGGGTCTTGATCTCTCGGTTCCAAACAACCACACACTATCTCCTCACCTTGCCTCCGTTGTCGAAGATGCATGTGTGATATGTTTGCATAAGACACGCATGCTTTTTCTCTAGTTTTATCGTGTGTTGTCCATGTCTCTTTCACACACGCACACACACTTTTTTCACTCACTCTCTCTCTCTCTAGTTAGGGACTCTATCACGTCCATAAGCATATGGATGTTTTGAAAAGTCAAACCTCAGAAAAGTTTGATCAGGTATAGGTGGAGAAAAACATTTACATCTGGAACGATCATTAGATTCATCACAACATGTACTTACTTCATACTATCATTTATCTTTGGTATTGTAGATATAAGTAATTTCTTTATAAACTTGGTCAAAGTTTCAAAAGTTTGACTTAAAAAAATGTTGGAACTACATTATCAAACAGAGGGAGTAGCTATTTCTCTCTCTCTCTACTATCTCTCACGGGCCTCCCCTCTCACTCGAACTCTCTATACCGACGGATTATACACTCACTGTGTCAGCGTATAGCTCTGTATATTGTTTAGTTAACTGGTCAACCAATCCACATACTGCCTTGTCAGCTCGTGTTCTGTATCTTCGTGTGCTGGCCCATGTGGCAGTGGGTGGAAATAAGTAAACTAGAGGCCCATCTGACACGCGGTGAAGTAAACAAAGTTGAAACCACTCGAGGTAGAACCCCGCACGCTAGTAAATTGAGGGTGAATTAAGGACAAACTTCTTGCGCGTGAAGGACGCACTCGCGCACAATTCACCACTGCGCGGCGGCATGCACAGAAGAACGCACTCACGCACACCTAGCACACAACACACACCAGCACACGTGTACACCGGCGTCGCCACCGGTTGAGATGGACGGTGAGGCAGCCAACAAGAGGAGGCGGCTCGACCCAAAACCGCATCCGGCGAGCCTGGACTTCATCAGCAGCCTCCCCGACGACATGCTGCTCGTCATCATCGGCCTCCTCCCCACAAAATCTGCCGTGCGGACCGCCCTGCTTTCCCTGCGGTGGCGCCACCTCTGGCGCTGCGTCCCCCTCAACCTCACCGTCGACAGCTGCCTCTGCGATGGGGATTGCAAACACATGGCCGCAGTCTCCAAGATCCTTTCATCACAACTTGTAATATTGCCGTGTCCTATTCCTGCATTTTCAAAATCTTGCGAATCAAACAGGTCCTGAGTTGGTGATGATGTTGTGCCTCCCATCTTTCACTGATAGCCATCGCATCTAGATCTGACGCGTACAAACCAAGCTTCTCCATTTTTGCAAAAAGATGCCCGCACTTGTTCCCTATTTATAAACAACTCCTTGTCTCTCACAATCAACCTTATCTCCTCCCCACCACATCTAGAAGGCCGTGGAAAAATCTGGCGCGATGGCCGCTACCGGAGCCGTCCACCCCCAATCTTGGTGTTTCGTGCAATGCACGGGCATCTACGCACGGGAAATTATGTCGAACAGGGCTAGTTGTAAGCAGGCTAGCTCTACAGCCATGATGATAGTGATTGCAGACGGTGAGGCTGACTATGGTATGCCGAACACGGCGCCTATACTCAGGTGTCATCTCCGGCGCAGGGTCTTGTCACTTCACTGTGAGGAGCAGCCACTACAGGAATCCAGTACTTTGCCGTCTGCCATGGCGGACGACAAAGGCAAGGACGGCTGACGGCAAAGCACTTTGCCGTCCGCGGCGGACGGCAAACAGTGACGGCAAAGATAGGGTCGGCAAACAGGTCCTTTGCCGTCTGATTTTTATGGCGGACGGCAAAGAGCCCTTTGCCTACAGCGGCTGACGGCAAAGAGGGGGGACGGCAAAATGTTGCACATCCGCCAGTGGTACTCCGTTAGGCGGCTAACGGCGGCCTTTGCCGTCCGCCAGCGGACGACAAACTTGAGCGCCTCTTTGCCGTCCGCCAGACGATGTCAGCTATACGTCAGCGCCCGCTCTTTTTTGCCGTCCGCCCGGCGGGCGACAAATGCAAAGTCTTTGCCATCAGCTTGGCTTTGCCATCTGCCACGGTAGGCAAATTGGCCAAATGGTCCATCCCCAGGAAGCACAGGTGGGCGCCACGTGCCCCCTTTGCCGTCTTCCACCGACGGCAAAGGGGTCTTTGCCGTCTGTCGCGGACGGCAAAGAGCCTGCACTGCCTCTTTTTTGTTCTATTTTTCTTATATCCAACAATTATCACAACAAATATTTCACAGCACATATATATCCATCACATAAATATCCAGCACATATGTATCCAACATAATAAATATCCAGCACATATATATCCATCCATACATACATAGTAGGTTGCACATAGTCCCATCGATCCATACATAATACAATATGCAAAGTTTCATCATAGCAAGCGAGCGGAATACAAGAAGTGCATCAAAGGAAAAAACAGGAAAAAGCAAGCAATCCATCATAGGAAGCTGGCTTCCGTGAAGTGAATGAAACCTGCAAAATGACAAATAAGAAAGTTAGAAAAAGAAGACTAGAAGAAGAATTAGACTAGAAGAAAAAGAATAAAAGAAGAAGACTAGAAGAAGAAGTATATGCCATATATTAGCTAACTTAGGTGAAATGTATCGTTTATGAGCTAACCTAGGTGAAATGGGTAGTTTATGAGCTATCCTAGGTGAAATGGATCATTTTGGAGCTAAGTTAGGTGAAATGGGTCGTTTATGAGCAAACCTAGGTGAAATGGGTCGTTTATGAGGAAACCTAGGTCAAATGAGTCGTTTATGAGCAAACCTAGGTGAAATGGGTCGTTTATGAGCTAAGTTAGGTGAAATGAGTCGTTTATGAGCAAACCTAGGTGAAATGGGCCGTTTATGAGCTAACCTAGTGAAATAGCTCGTTTATGAGCTAAGCTAGGTGAAATGGGTCGTTTATGAGCTAACCTAGGTCAAATGGGTCGTTTATGAGGTAACCAGGTGAAATGGGTCGTTTATGAGCTAACCTAGGTGAAATTGATCATTTTGGAGCTAACTTAGTTGAAATGGGTGGTTTATGAGCTAACTAAGGTGAAATGCCACGTTTTTGAGCTAACTAAGGTAAAATGGATCGTTTTTGAGCTAACTTAGGTGAAATGGGTCATTTTGGAGCTAACCTAGGTGAAATGGGTCATTTTAAAGCTAACGTAGGTAAAATGGATCATTTAGGAGCTAATCTACGTAAAATGGGTCATTTTAGAGCTAACTTGGATAAATTGGATCACTTGTAAGCTAACTAAGGTAAAATCATTCATTTTAGAGCTAACTTAGGTAGAATGGATGGTTTATGAGGTTAGTAAGCTTATTAAGTCATTTTGGAGGAAAAGAAGCTAACTCTAGGTCATTATGGTAAGCATATTGGTGGAAATAAAGCTAAGTCTAGGTCTTTATGCATTTGTTAAGCAAAACACTAGAGAAACTTACCGTGATCACGGAGGTGTAGGAGCGGGTTGGCTCGCGCCGGTAGCTGGAGAAGGAGCGGGCTGGCTCGCACCGGTAGCTGGAGAAGGATCGTGCGATGCGTTTCTGGAGTTAAGCTGCACCAAAGATCATTTCCAATGTCTCATTAGCATTATGACACCCAAATGTTAAGACTAGCAAGTAATGTCCATTCAAATTAAACTCACCGTGCTCCTAGGAGCAATCACTGGCATCGGCGGAGCGGTCTGACCGGACTTCTTGCACACAGACTGCACATTTGGTTTTCACAACAGAGTCATACTAGTTAGTAATGAGACTCAAATGTTAAGACTAGCAAGTAATCTGCAGAAGAAACTTACCACAAGGAGCTCGTACATGGCCCTTGCCTGCATGTCATTCCGTGCCCTCTCCTGCTCCAACATCTTTGTCGTCTTCTCCTCCAACTCCCTCTGCCTCTCCGCCGCCTCCGCCAGAAGTTTCTCCGTTCTATCTCTCTCACTCTGTATAGCAGCCTGCAACACCACTCACATGACCATTTGTAATCATTGATGGAAGCGCACACAATGTAATGGAGAAAGATAGCTGAGTACGTATAACTAACCTTGAAGGCGAGTTGGACTGGCCGTTCACGAGGCCTTATCTCAGGAGCGGAGCTCGACAGGCGCGCCTTGATCTCCGGGACAGTGCTAGGACAACGGATAAGTCCATCTCCCATGGCTATGGAGCCATGGGACCTCCCGCCACCAGATATCATCAGCAGCTCTGTATCAATGGGACCCTGGCTCGGGTTAAAGTCCTCCCCTTTCCTCGCCTTCCCCTGATCTCTATATTGCACGAGCTTGTCGTGGGCGGAGATGTTGGTGAAGTTCTTTGGATCATCGAGGTCAGACACAGAGAATGCCTTGACTTCCTTGTAAGGGCCAGTGTGGGCCATGGCATACAGGTCGTACACCTCTGGCACCTTATCCGCCTTATTGTAGCGTGCCTGAAAGAGAGAAACAAAGTAAATTAGTAATTAAAGGGCTAAAGCTAGCATGATGAATGAATTGCATGAATCATGAAGCAAACCACATACCCAGTTCCGCCCGTATTGAAATAAGTTGGAGCTGCCTTGGTGGTGAGGCACACCTTCCATTTGGGCACGTTTGTCCTTGGCCTCTTTGTGGGTGGCCAACCATTCTTTTGAGCACCATGCATTAACCAACACCTCCCAACAATCCATCCGATCCGCACACCATCTCGGAGGGGCCTAAGTTAGCAAATAGAAACTTGAGCGCTACGGCTATGAATTACTAAATGAAGGAAGTAAGTACAAGGCCTTAAGAATTACCTTCATGTACTTCTCCTTACTCAAGAACTTATCGCGGCACTCCTGCTTGGGCTTCTTGATACCACGCCCGGCGTAGTAGTCTCGAACAGCCTGCACCCGAACCTCATGCCATAAGTTCTGAAGTAGGCGCTTGCACTCCTTGTGGATAACATGATCCGCCTCCTCCTCGTATCCCTCCTCACACCTGTAGAATGTCTGCAATCAAATGAGACAATATTGATTAGTACAATTAATAACTAGCTAGTTGAAGATTTTTAATTGTGTAAAGGAGCAATTACCCAGAACTTTCTGATCACGACGTCTGCCCTCGTCTTGCACAAGACACCGTCGATAATCTCACCTGGCAGGGCCGGGGCAGTCAAGTAGTGCTCCCAAGTCAATCCAACCTCTGGAAGCTGACCCTCACCAGGCAACATGAAAAACCCCGGGAAGTTTTGCCGAATCAGAACTCCAAGGACGGAGTTGGGCCGGCGGACACTTTCATGGTGGTCCCAACCCCTGCAGCATGACAAGGCTAACACATCAGTTATTTGAAGAAACATGAATGCAGAAGGTACAAAAAGATTAAATGCACTTACCTCTCCCCATCAGGGAAAATCAACCACCTCTGCTCGCGGGTCGCCGGCACGGACGGGAGCCGTGTAGCACCACGCTGGTAGACGTTGCCCCCCTCCTCCCCCTCCTCATCAGTCAGCTCCCCGCCATCATCAGCATGGCCACTCGGCTCCCCGCCATCATCAGCGTGGCCACTCGGCTCCTCAGGCTGACCTGACCAGGTACCCCATCCAGACGTGTGCTCCTCCGGGGTCTCGTGGGCCCAAGTCTCGTGGGCCGAAGGCCCGTCGACCTGAGGCTCGTGGGCCGAAGACCCGTGGACCGGAGGCTCGTGGACCGGAGTCCGTGCAGCCTCCTCCTCAGACGAGTCCACCCTAGCAGTCACGTGCTCGGGTGAAACAGCTGGGGGCGGCGGCGAGGAAGGCGCCGTAAGAGTCACCCTACCTCCTCTCCCGCGACCACGTGCTCCACCTCCTCTCTTCTTCTTACCTCGTCCCCTGCTGGGCACCACGGTCGACGAAGAAGGGCCCGGCGGTGTCGCCATACTGTCCAGCAACGCTCGGCGGAGAGGTGCGTGTGGAATGGAAGACCTCGCACCATGCGCCAACGAAGAAGGGGCCTCGGCGCGCTCCCGACCAGCGCCCACCATCTTTCAACACCTGCCATGACAAAGAATAAACGAAATTAGTACAACATAAAAAAAAGTACCGACATGAATAATAATATGTGTATCACTTAAGTGTATCATCATCAAGTACAACATAAAAAATTGAATACCTGACACTACTAATAATCTCGATCAGTATCATCAATAAATGCATAATCATCATCATCACTGTAATCAATGATGGGCTCATAGGGTTCATTGGCATCAACATGTGCAAGGCCACCTTGACGTAATCGGTCAAGCATTGATAGGTCATCCGCAGCAGTAACCTCTTCTTGTTCCGGCTCTTCTTGTTCCTCCTCTGGGGTGATGTCGGATTCATTGTCGCTGTCTACTTCAATGTTTTGGGGTGAAGTATAGCGGTTCTTGAAACGCTTTTTGGAAAGACGTGTCTCTTGGAAGAATTCTCCTTCATATGTGTCTGGGTTAATGTGAGGTTCATAATCCTCTTCCTTTGGGGGAGAAAGTCTAGCACGTGGCGGCACTTCATAAACGACATCCCAACCTTTCAGATTTGGATTAGTTTGGCAGGCCCACGGTAGATAGAATACTTGGGTCGCCTGTTGAGCCGTAATATAGACATCAGGAACATCTAAATGGGTTCTTTGGTTGATTTCAACTAGCCCTATATGTTCATGAGTCCTTCTAGTCTCCTTCGGCTGAAACCAATAACATTTGAAGACTACGACATTCAGTGGGTTTTCACCATAGAACAGAAGTTCATAAATTGCTTCAACTCTCCCATAATACTCGGTACCTCCTTCGCCGATAGCAGATACACAACACTTTGTAGACTTTCGGTCGGCCATAGATAGCTCTTTGCCATAGGTACGAAAGCGATACCCGTTGATGTCGTACTTGTCAAATGAACAGACCTTATAGTCAAAACCATTAGCGACTTGTCTCAATTCGGCGTCCATAGACTCTGAATTATCCTACAAGTTTAATATGAAAGGATTGTTGCATTATGCACAAATTAGCGAATGAAATGAAATTGTCTAATAGAAATTACCGTTTGTTTGAACCAAGAGATGAAACCAGGATAGCCGCCTCCTTGCTTTGTGAGAAGCTCATACTCTTCGACTGAATCCTTTTGGATCTCCGCTCCATACGAGAATAGGGCGACGTATCAACTGTATGACATATCCAGGAATAAGAGCAGTTCAAAGGAAATAGAAGTTGCGAAACAATGTACCGAGAACTTACTCGATGTACGGCCGCACTTCTATCAGGTTGTTGAAGATATACAACGAAATGGTCCACCATTCTTCGTTATCCAAAGATACTGGATGTGAAACACTAGGTGGTGCGAGATTCCCTTTGAATAGGCTGAGGTTGGATCCACCCTTTTTAGGCTCGTCAGCATTGTACCGAGGCTTCGGATTATGCAAATGACGATTTTTGGCTTGGTAGTGCGCTGTTACGAAGTTTGCCGCCTCCTCTGTGATGAATGCCTCAGCCATCGATGCTTCAATTCTATGTTTATTTTTACATTTTTCTCGAAGCGTCTTCTGCATCCTCTCAGTTGGGTAGTACCAACGATTTTGCACGGGCCCCCCAATCTTGCCTTGGTCGGGAGATGCAAAATCAAATGCTGCATTGGATTAAAGAAGCCCGGTGGAAAGATCTTCTCTAACTTGCAGATCAACTCCGGCGCCAACTCTTCCATTTCTTCTAGCACGCCAGGCGATAGTTCTTTCGCACAAAGAACACGGAAGAAATAGCTGAGTTCTGCCAGTACTAGCCATTCATCCTCAGGGATGAAGCCACGCAACATCACCGGCATTACCCGCTCAATCCATATGTGCCAATCATGACTCTTGAGACCAAATATCTTCAGTTTATCAAGATTCGCTCCCCTCTTTAGATTCGTTGCATACCCATCGGGGAACATCAACTGTTGTTGCACCCACAAGAGAATTTCCCTCCTAGCTGGCGTTCCAAGATTGAACCATGCCTTTGGCTTCGCCCAGTTCTGCTTTCCTTTCGGTTCTTTCATGTTTTGTAACGGCCCATCACATAGCGCCTCCAGATCGACTCTAGCCTTAGTATTATCCTTTGACTTCCCATCTATGCCGAATAATGTACCAAAAAGTGCCTCGGCGATATTCTTCTCAGTGTGCATCACGTCGATGTTGTGTGGGAAAAGGAGGTCTTTGAAGTAAGGTAGATCCCATAAGCATGTTTTGTGAGTCCACGCGTGCTTAGTATTATACCCCTTGAAGTACCCTGGACATTGTGGATCTGGCTTGAGAGCGTTTAACTGATCTAGGGTCTGTTGGCCTGTCAATGCAGGTGGTGCATAGTTTTTGACAACTCTACCCCTGATGAAGTTCTTCTTGTCTTTCCTGAACTTATGGCGAGGATCCAGGAACTGTCTATGCATGTCGAAGCAAGAAAACTTGCGACCGGCCTGAAGCCAATGAAACTCAAGAGCTCCCTTGCATGTGGGGCACGGGAACCTTCCATGCACACACCAGCCAACGAATAGCGCATACGCCGGCAAGTCATGCATCAAGTACATGTAGCAGACACGCATTATGAAGTTCCGTTTGCTAAAGGCGTCGTATGTCTTGAACCCATTATCCCAGGCTTCTTGCAATTCGTCCTTAAGCGGCTGCATGTACACATTCATATTTTCCCCGGATAGTTGGGTCCTGGAATTATCAACGTCAGGAAAATGTTCTTTCTTTGCATAATCTGTCCGGGGGGAGATTGAGTGGAAAGAAAAATACGGGCCAACAACTGTATTGGGCTGCCATCATACCAAACACACTGAACCCATCCGTGTTGATGCCGACTCGAGGATGCCTCGGATCTGCCGCTTTGTCAGCATGTAATTCATCAAACTTTTTCCACGCAACACCATCTGATGTGTGTACCATCATCAGATTCCCATCTACATCTAGTTCGGTTCTTTTGCCTGTTTTGTGCCATGTCATCTGTCTGGCCGTCTCTTCGACCATGAAAAGACGTTGAAGTCTTGGTACGATTGGCATATACCGAAGAACACTAACGGGGATTTTGGTCTGTGTCTTCTCACCCATACCGTTGTCTACCACAATATACCTGGAAGACTTGCAAATGGGACAATAGTTCAAGTCCGCATAGTCATGCCTAAATAAGGCACATCCTTTATCATAGGCATGTATCTTCTCATAGGGCATCTTCAGTGCACGGAGGATTTTGTCCGACTGGTACAGGTTTGCAGGCATTACATGGCCTTTGGGTAGAAAGCATCCAAATACTGTCATAATTGCGTCATAGCATTCTCTGCCCAAGTTGAACTGAGCCTTCAGAGCCATTACTTGTGAGATGGCATCCAACTGACAAAGCTCAGTGTGCTCGTGGAGCGGACGTTTTGAAGACTCCAACATTTCATTGAAGGCCTTTGCAGCTTCCTCCATCTCCTCGTCCGAATCCCGAGCATCATCATAGTCTTGCACCATGTTTTCCATCCCGGTAGCATGCTCGTCGGTGCGACGACGATCCACCTCAGCTCGGTCATGTTGGGCAGACTACCTTGAAATGTCCACACCGTATAATCGGGCATAAAACCACTCTTCTGCAGGTGTTTGCCCATTTCAGCCTCTGTCTTCTTTTCCCAATTGCCGCACCGGAAACAGGGGCACCAGGTTTTCTTTTGGCCATTTGCACAAACCCCTTTGTTTTTGTGAACCATTCAGCGCTCCATTTGTTCTGACCAGTGTGACCGGTATACATCCACGCACGGTCACTCATCTTGACTTTCAGAGCTACTGGACACACAACAATTATATATGTAATTCACCATGTATATATTCATCAGTTGATCTACTTTGTCAATTTTATTACGTCCATGCAACCTACACTCTAATAGGTAATGATAGGTCCTAATCCCACCCGTGTATGTGTAGATTGGGTCCATTTTCCCATGCTATGCTCCGGATCCGACACAAAATTTCGGTAGCACCTCCCCGCTGTTCTCCTGATACACGTCTCTGCAATAAACAGAGAGGATGTGTACCCGGAGAACAACAGGGGAGGCACTGACGAAATTTATGCGTCGGATCCGGAGCAAAGCATATGGGAAAACGAACCCAATCTACACATACTCGGGCAGTCCATGGATAGCGTTGGACAATTCGAAAGAATCAAGGTTATAAATATGCAAATGCATGCATATTTATAACTATGACGCTTTCGAACGGGAGACACATATTGGTTACGCATACTGATGATTCAAGACACATATATAGCTAGCTATCAAGTTTCATCGGAATAGATCAAATAATTAATGGGGGAGGAGGACTTGTCATTTGTGCTCACCCATGAACGAAGGGGCAGAGCTCGTAAAACGCACGGCGAGGTCGTCGAACACCAAACCTCGCAGCGATGAAACAACTGCACATTTAAAACTACACGATCAACACAATTATATATGATGTTTTTCATAACAAAATCGAAAAATATATGACCTAACTAATAATTCACAAATATATGACCCCGTCGGCCTCTGGAAGGCCAAAGAACACCTTTTCGGGAGGTGTCGGGGGTCGGGGTGTCCTGTCGGTGTCGGGGTGCCGTGTCGGGGTCGGGGTTGCTGTTTCGGGGTCGGGGGGTCGGGGTGTCATGTCGGATGTCGGGGTAGTGCCGTGTCGGTGTCGGGGTGTTGTTTCGGGGTCGGGGTGTGGTGTCGGGGTCAGGGTGTCGGGTCAGGCTCGGGGTCGGGGTGTCGGGTCAGGCTCGGGGGGTCGGGGTGTCGGGGTCGGGGGGTGTCGGGGTCGGGGTGTCGGGTCAGGCTCGGGGTCGGGGGTCGGGGTCGGGGTCGGGGTCGGGGTGTCGGGGTCGGGGGTCTCGGGGTCGGGGTGTCGTGTCGGGGTGCTCGGGTCGGGTTTCTTTTTTCCTTTTCTTCTTCTTCCTCTTCTTCCTTTTTTTCTTCCTTTTTTTCCTTCTTCTTCTTCTTCTTCTTCTTCTTCTTCTTTCCTCCTTTCCTTTTTCCTCTTCTTCTTCTCCTCCTCTCCTCTTTTTTCTTCTTCTTCTTCCTCTTCTTCTTTTTTCTTCTCCTCCTCCTCTTCTTCTTCTTCTCCTCTCCTCTTTTTCTCTTCTTCTTCTTTCCTAAAACTAAACTAAACCTAAACCTAAAACTAAAAAAATAGAAAAAGGAAAAAACTAAATCTAAACCTAAAACTAAACTAAAACTAAACCTATAAACCTAAAACTAATCCTAAAACTAAAACTAAATCTAAACTAAACATAAACCTAAAACTAAAAAAACAGAAAAAAGGAAAAAAAGGAGGCAAGAGCTCACCTGGGTGGAGGGGGGGCGGGCGGCCTGGGGCGGCGGCGGGGGCGACGGGGCGGCGGGCGCCGGTGGGGTGGTTGGGCGACGGGGCGGGGGGCGCTGGGGCGGCGGCGGGGTGGTGGGGCGACGGGGCGGCGGCGAGTAACTGGGGAGAGAAAGAGAGAGAGAGAGAGGGGCGGGGTGGGGCGCGACCGTTAACGTTAGTGGGGCCCTCCCTCTTTGCCGTCCGCCCCCCTTTGCCGTCCGCCTTTTTGCTCTTTGCCGTCCGCTAGCGGATGACAAAGAGGGGGGCCGTTAGGTTTTTTTTAGCAGCTTGTCAGTGGGGCCCCTCCCTCTTTGCCATCCGCTAGCCGACTGCAAAGAATCTTTGTCGTCTGCTAGCCGATGGCAAAGAACTGGCTGATGGCAAATTAGGTCTTTGCCATCAGCCAGTTCTTTGCCGTCTGCTTTTTGGTAGCTGATGGCAAAGAGCTTCTTTGCCGTCCGCTAGCTGATGGCAAAGAGCTGGCAGATGGCAAAGTAGCTGATTCCAGTAGTGAGCACGTAATAATTTGACCAACGGGTAGTACAGTGCTAGTACTCCTACTACTACATTGGTAGTACTACTCTAGTACTAGTATCACCACCGTCTGGATTTAGGAGTACTACCATGTCCGTCTGGATTTTAGTATTTGACTAGCAATATCTAGTAATGCATGTCACAAAAAATGTACTACTCCCTCTGTAAATAAATACATGGTGTTTTATTCCTATCGGCAAGAGAACTTAATGTTTTCTCGCTAACTAGAGTACTAATAGGATTACATGCAATGAACTAAACACTGCATGTCATGTTTGGTAGTCTCAAGTCATTGAAAGCATGCACGGCCAACATCTCTAATTGGTTGATATGTCACGAAATAAGAAACAAGGAGGGAGTTAATGCACCATGCCTAAGTATTTTTGGATTATTTGGTTTTCGTAAGGTGACTTACACAACATTTTTGTTTACATGCATTAACATTTTATTAGTTAAATCAAAGGTCAAAACTTGGTGCAAAATGCAAAGGGGACCAATAAACCAGTAAACATCAAACTTCTCTCGTTTGGCCCCAACTAGAGGTCTAGTGAGATGACTATACTGCACCGGCACGGAGGGGGACACATCTTCATTGACTTATGGCAACTACCTTTGGGTGAATGACACGTGGGCCCAGGGGGTGGCTGGCCCACCTATCATACAACCAAAGGCAGGTACAGTAGAGGGCCGAGGAGTAGTACGAAATCCTACGCACCTACGCACGCTAACCAAGGGCAAGAGTGATCAGTCGAATCGCAAGATCAGTTGACTAGAAGCTAAGCTAGACCCATGGAGGCGATGAGCGCGAGCATCAGCCGGCTGTGCCAGATGGTCCACGACGCCAGCCTATGGCCCGGCACCGAGGAACGTCTCCAGGTAGTATTGCTTGAGGCCTCCAGGGCGAGGGGCCGCTTGGACGACACCTTCGTCTCCTTGTTCGACGAGGTCCTCGTCGGTTTCCTTGACAAGTTCACCGTTGTCAAGAAGCTTGCGGACGACTTTGACGTAAGCCTCCAGCCGACGCGCCCAGGCTCTGCGATGCCCGCCACCCTCAATGGCCACTATGGTGACAACCTCTTCGATGCACTGGTGGCCCTGCGACTGCCCGCTGTCGCGCCGGAGAATATCCACCTCAAGGTCGCGCTCGCCGCGCAGCGCCTGGCGCCGCAAGACACCATCGACATAATCACCCACGTCTACGCGCAAATCGTCCACAAGGACTACTACATGCAAGAGGAGGACGATAGGATGCTAGCCTTCTTGGACCGCAGGGCAACCTTGGACGACACTGTTCAGAAGCACGTTGAGCTCGCCGCCAACGCCGCTGCTCCTCACATGTCGGTTGGTGACCCGGCACACTAGGGCGTGAGGATGTCATTGATGGATCCGTATGTATTTTTATCTTTCCGTCAAATCCATGTAGTAGTATATGATACTACAGTAATTATCTTACCTTTCGCATCAACTTCATAATTTTCGTACGTACTCCATGCATGAACGGCGCCAGAACCAAACTTCTCATTACTCTAGGCAAAATCGTTATTCTGTATCTATCGGTTGCGCCATGGAGCAGAACCAAATTTTACAAGTGATGAGTTCAAAAGGAAAAGCCTGTCGTGTTCGCGTCGCACCCCCACACGGTTGGTCCGGCACGCCGCTCAAGCGGGAACGCGTGCGGTGTTGCATTTTCACTTACAAGTGGGACCGCAGTTGAGCAAACCGACTATCGGCAAACCCCCACCCGCCCACCGCGCGATGGCTGAGAAAACAGGAGGGAGAAGAGATGGTTGTAGCATGGACTCCAAGAAAATTGGTGTCGGATGGGACTCGTGCGGGTGGCGTGTGCCGTACTGCTAGACGTGAATGCTAGTTATGGCCCATGCCACCCCACTATATCGAGCCTATATCGACGTATGTAGAACAAATTTCCTGCAGTCCATGCTTAGCCCTCCTCTATCTCTCTTCTCAGCCAGCCAACGGATGCGCGGAGTCCATCGTTTGTTTGCTCACATGCGGCCCCATATGTCAATGAAAACGCAAGAGGACCCACTGAACCTACACATCTTTCACCTCGACGTGCTGGTGATGAAAAACAAATCCAATAAAGATCTTCGGTGGCCGCTTTTGGAGTTACTCAAGAGTAGTAAGATTCTATTTACAGTTTAACCCAAGATGCACATCTCGTGGCTTCAACTACCACTCTATTTTCTTTCATGACACGACGTGGATGCTGGATGTCCCACGTGTCGGCAAAAGGAGGAAGAACCCGACCAAATCTTCGGTTGTGCTCTCGGATTAGACTAGTTGTGCTAACTTAAAATTTTTACTGTGTACTCCCTCCGTTCCAAAATACTTGACTTCCATTTGTCCAAAAATGGATGTACCTATATACTAAAACATGTCTAGATACATATATATTTTGACAAATAGAAGGCATGTATTGTGCAACGGAGGGAGTAGAATGGATGCAAGTTTTTGTATTGGGAAGAAGAGTACATCCATATATTGATAGAGCGCAATTTAGTAGATGTTCTATCACTTTTAGCTAGCATAGAGGCTAGAGATGAGATTAGTGCACTTGTTGATACTCGTACTAGAATAGAGACTAGACATGAGACTAGATGCGAGGAAGCAACGTCTACTTCTTTACACTCGAAGAAGAAAGAAGCACGCAAGATCGAGCCTCCGCAGATCAACAATGAATGCATCGAGAAGGCACTAATCCAACTTACAGGAGTAGAAAAATGTATTCTTGTGGTTCTTGTTTTCTTTTGTCTTGCTTTTCTAGTCAAAATTATCGTTGGAGTTCGTGCAAAATGGAGGTCCGTTTGGGGTCGTGCGTTGGAGTTGGCCTTACAAGTGGGACCGCAGTTAAGGAAACCGACTATCGGCAAACCCCCACCTCGCCCACCGCGCGATGGCTGAAGTTAGAGAAACGACGAGGTTGAAGAGATTGCTCTAGCACGGACTCCAAGAAATAATATGGTGTTAGATTGATGTCGTGGTGGTGCCGTGTGCCGTACTCCTGGACATGAATGCTTGTTCTGGCCCATGCTACCCTACTACTCCTACTACTTACTCCTACTATATAGTACTAGTATCAAGGATTCGAGATGCTGGTTACGTACAGCGAACACATTAACATATGGCTACAGTAAAAACACCCGCCCGACGCGCGAAGCATGTGAAGCTAGTACAAATAGTGTACTACTATTGTTGATTGGCCTCATCCGATAACCTGTTGCAGTGCACGTACAATTATGTATTCGGAAAATATTTTTTTGCCTCGTCGCACCACTCACTCAGAGAAGCGACTCCAAAGCCATTCATAAATTTAGTAAGTTTATCACAGGCATATCATTTACATACAACAGGTCATCAACCCACATCGACAACTAGGATACATTATAAATACTAAAGTTTTCACCACAAACAAATAACAAGCAATGAAATGAACTTCAACTCAACCATTCCTCGATGTTGGAAATGCTTGCTTTGAACCACAAGTGATTCTCTGGGACGGGCCATCGATTGTCGATCTGGAAACCAACGTAGGACTGATCATCCAGGCTGAAGCAGCCTACTATATCAGTACCAGGGTAGGGAACCACCCAAATGACCGAGGTATAGACACAGTTGCTTCTCATAAATGGTACTGTTAACGTTGTGTCAACAGCAGTGGGATCGCCTTTCACCATCATCGGATAGTTCTGTCCAAGGAAGAGCGAGTTTTCTCCAAGACTATCAATTCTGTACCAGGGAGAAGGAGTTGGCGCTAGCACACTAGTATCCATCCCGAATACCATGCAACGGGTGTTGGAATAGGTCCGGAGAGTGCGACCATGGGAGACTACACCTGCTTCCTTAGCAGTAACATCATCAGTGGGCTATATACACACAAGAAGAGGTGATCCATCGGAATTAGTTGCCAGGCACCATAGAGTATATGGGTGCTGCTCGTCCTCATGCTCGTGATCATCACCATCGTCATATCCCCCTTGGTTATAAAAATTTTCAAGTATAGGTGGTGGGATGTTCACAGGACCTTGGAAACGCAAGAAGAAGGTTAATTAGTAAAGGGAAACTTGCTAACCCGCATGCATGTGGATGAAACAATTATAATTACGGTGGAAGACAAACGTACCGAAACTACGAGGATCCCATGAAAAATCAGTGCCATGAGTGGTGGCAGCAAACACAAGGCCCTCATATTGAATTCCATCACGATACTCATCCGTGTACAGAAACTGATTTTTGAGCAATATCCATCAAGTCAAACCACCAAGGACGGCAACAAGCTTGTCGAAGATAGCAACAACTTGATAGTTGTTGTAATTCCAAGAGCGGTTGGGAACTCGACAGATTGCTATCTTCCGTAGAAGACAGTCACCATGATCGTATTTGAACGTGCGTACAATAACGGTGTGCTCAACCTCTGGGCAGTCTGCTGAGATTTTTGGAAGTGGAACCCGGTCACGAATGTACACATTCACAAGTTCCCACTCGCAGTTGGACCCAATGTAAACAACCCAATCTCCATTTGCGCCCGCCCAAGCCTTGCCCTCAAGTGATGGCATCTTAACATCATGTGTATCATTATCAAGCGGCATCAACTGGCACAGGGCGAGGCCTCCGTCGTGCCGGCGCCAGTCATCAGGCTCACGGCGAAGAAGATAGGGGAGATCAAACCGCTCCTTGACTCTTGGGTTCTTTGTAATGATGTTATTAGTTGAGTCAAGAATGGGCTTGAACGAACCTGCCATGCTAGCCGAGGTGATGATGTCGCACCGATCAATGAGTTCCTCCACCACGTCATCTTTGAGATCAGGGCAAGAATAATGGAGTCATTTCCGGCATGTTCCCTCCATGGAGAAGACGATCGAACAATGGCAGAAGAAAGGGTTAAGGGCTGAAGGAAAATGGAGGAGGGAGAGGAAGAGCGTGCGACAGCAGTTCCAAATCAAGAGGGAAAGGCGAAGAGTCGGTGGACGGTTGCGAGTTTGCCACGGTTCACGAAGAGGCGCCCCAGCCTACACATCCGTTCAGAAATACTCCTACTACTTGCCGTCGTCTCACTGATATGTTGGAATGGGACCACATGTCAACGAAACATGGTGTGTAATTTCTCGTCCAAAATGCGATCTCGCCGCGTTGGCCCGAGGTGCCGCATTAGTTATCGACCTTTATTTTTTTAATGGCGTGCCGATCAGTTTTGAAGCACGACTAACTGGTACTGTACGTAGAGAAAATATAAACTACTCTACCACTACTCCACCTCCAGTACTAGTAGTATAAAAAAGATATATAGGCTCGAGCTTGAGCGCTTTCTTGCTAAGGGCTACCCACTTGCTTCTCACACTACCACCCTCTCTCCAGATCTAAAAAATACGGCCCCTCTCTCCCTCGTCACCGGTGGTCACAGATCCGTCGGGGAAGAAAAGGACGTGCAGCGTTGACGCACTCGTCGTCGGTGAGCGAGGTCACGCACTGACGACAAGGCCGTCCTCTCAGACCTAGTGCCCGTGCGGGATGGCCTCCGTCCCCAAGCTCGCTGCCGTAGTGTGTGCGGAGGACGACGACCATGAGCGAAGCCACTTCCCGCCGACCCTCGGGTATGCTACCTCTTTTCGAACCATAACCTTGTTCTATTGCCCCATCTGCCACGTCGTTGCATGTGGATCTTTTTCCACTCCACCATCTTCCCAATTTGCTATCCTCTACTCTGCTGGCCACGCAGACGAAAACCATAATTTGCACTATTAAAGGAAACCCTACTTCATGCAGACTAATCCATGTCTGGGTTGAATAAGGAAAGGAAGGGAGACTGTACTGTCCAAGAGAGTAGGCATCGAACCCGCATGTAGGTTGAAAAGGGGAAAATCAGTAGCTAAGGAACGAGTCTCGTGTCTCTTGGTTGAAGAAGGGTAGAAAGGCATGACAACGCAATAGAGAATGACCAGGTCGATCGATTTGTTGTCCTCGCATAGGAGAAAGGTGGCTAAAGAGAACAAAAATGGGACATAATCCACATATGCTGTCTGGATATTTGTTGCTCTGGGCACCATACCTCCCTCACCACTCTACGTCCGGGGAGGTACATCGTACTGGTGCGCCCACTGTCCGAATGGGCCTCTCATGCTCTTATTGCCACTTTTTTTGCTGTTAGTATAACGCCTGCACTCAAGTCAAGCAATGCTACTGCTAAAGTGATGCTACATTTAACTAATGCTGCTCTCAGTCTAATGCCACCGATAAATTTAAGCAATGCCTTTAATGTCACTGGATTATTTCAGGGTTAGCTGTTGATTGTGGATGTATTAAAGATTTTTCAGCTAAGGCATTCTAATGTTGTTGCACAGCCAGTATACCAACGATGAAACTTGTTACTACCTTCAGATTTTTGCACTGTTAATGCTTATAGATTACATACCTCACTTTCATGAGATAAGTTAATTTTTTGTACAGTGTCACCAAAATGCCAAGGCGCTGATGTCATTTTGTTTTGGTTAAACCGCACAAACAATTATGAAGACAAGAGGAAAGGTCAAGAGTGGGCACCTCCTCCTCCGGCTATTCTCTTGATTCGTTCGATCAAGTTTTTATGTTTGATCGATTATCAAGATTGGGATAGCAATTTTTAAGGTCCCCCCGAGTTCGAAATGATATTTACCTTGGAGGTACATGGTTTGCAATTTTTTATACTGTCATTAGGTAATAATGCTAATTACCTTTAGAATTTTGTATTTGGTTTAATGCTCATGCACAGCTAGTATACCAATGCTGAAACTTGTTACCTTTACGTTTTGTATTGTTAATTCTTATAGAAACCTTCCAGTGCTAGAGTTTATTGAAATTTGTTCAGTAAAACCATTGTATTGTACCCCGTAATAAACTAACTACTATACTGTTGCACTAGCCACTGGATTAGTGTATATTCATAGTATTCGAATGGTGTTGCATTAGAGTATGAACATAAATAAAGTGTGGCGAGCTTTCCCAGATATGTGCTCAAGAAAACTACTACCTGTTTTTCTAAATACTAGAAGTTTGGGTACTTTAAATTGAACCGTGAAAACGTCTTATATTAAGGAACAAAGGGTGTAGAGTTCACTCAAATTATCCCTGTAAAGCTAGTCACACCTTTGTTAAAATTAATGTTCATTATGTTATCGGAGGAGGTATGTATGTTTGTCTCTAATGCCTGTCGACTACATACCTGACATCATGATGTAATTTTAAGTCATTTCCTTTTGTACAGTGTCACTGGATAGTCAAGGCGGTGATGGCATTTTATTTTAGTAGAACTGCACAAAATTTTCTTAAAAGAAGAGGAAAGGTCAGGAATGGCTTAGTTTTTCATAAAAAACTATGTATGCCTTCCTGACATCAGCCGTTGTTGCTTTATTTGTTCCTTCAAAGAGGTGGTTAGAAATAGTCTTGCTACCTTTCCCCATTAAGAAATTGGAATGCTTATATTTGTGAGTCTATGCTTCAACTAGTGCCACTTTTAGAGTAATCACACTTTCAATATCTATGCAAACAGGGATGCTCGATTTTAGTGGAACTGCACAAAAAGTCCAACTGGTTCAACATTAGGAACATGTTTTTTCCAAACCTTTATATCCAATTGGTGGCACTATGAGCTGTTCATTACGAAGGTACATGGTTTGCTACTATCTTGCTACTCTTTTTGTATTGTCATTAGATAGTAATACTAGTGGTTTGCATGTAATTTATTGGCAGGGTGGACCTACATTGGAGGTGTAGGACAGGATTCAATGATTGGATTCTCAATTTCGGTTGTATCGATTTCACCTCTTCCATCACTGCGAACATGGATATCCTTGGTCTGATGAAGAATAGGCGCTATATTTCTGCTATGAACTAGCAAATCAATTCAGTATGAAATTGTCCAGGGCAAAACATAACTGTATCAGATTGTCCTGTGTAGAACATGACAGATGATAGGCGTGCTAGACCATTTCAGTGGTCTCTGAGCATCGAATGATGGTTCCGTTGCTGTGATCTCATGTGCCCACTTCTTGAGATGGCGGTGAGAAGTGTGTAGCGAGGCGCCACCATCGACGCACATGGCCTCTGTAGCCTTCTGGAACTCGTGCTCACCGGAATCGTTGTCTTCGTCATGATCATCATCTTCTTGCTTCTTGTCACGGCCCCGAGCGGGCCTCTCTTGCTGATTATCCTTCCCGCGGCGGCCTCCTTGGCCGCCACGCTTCTTGCCAGACCCCTCGGCACCATCCTAGCCCTTATCCTTGTCCCGCCTCTCATACTCAGCTTTTTGCCTCTCAGCAAGCAGCTCGACTTGCCGGCAGTTCTGGAGGTCATGGCCCTTAGTGCGGTGGATCTTGCATTATTGCTTGTCGGAGCCTCCTAGCTTGTCGGCAGCCGCCAAGGCCCGGCAAGTGGCGCACCCGGCAATTTCTTTGCCGGGGTCGTATGCCTTGGCCTTCTTGGCAGTGCCGGTGTCCTCGGATCCCTCAACGGCAAGCACGGTCTTGCCCTTGCGCTTCCTGTTGCGGCGCCGGCCCTTCTTTGTCGGGGTGACTGTGTCTTCGTCAGTGGAGTTGGTTTCCGTGCCGGTGTCCTCGTCAGGGTACTCCCTCCCCTCTTCAGCCCGAGCGCACCTATCGGCCAGAACATAGAGTTTGGCCACATTTATGACCTTGGTCATCGCCAGCTCTTCACGCATCTTGCGGTTGCGCACATTCTGATGGAATGTGCTGATCACGGCGGCGGGATGAACATCTGGGATGTTGTACTGCACTCAGCTGAACCTCTGTATGTACTTGCACAGGGTTTCACCTTCCTTCTAGGGGATGATATGCAAATCGCTTGCCTTACCATGAGCTTGGTGGCCTCCGGTAAAGGCGCCAACGAACTCATGGCACAAGTCTGACCAAGAAGAAATGGAATCCGCCGGCAAGTGCATCAGCCATGACATGATATTGGGTTTGAGTGCCAGTGGGAAGTAATTGGCAAGCACCTTGTCGTCGCGGGCTCCGGCAGCTTGCATTGGGATGGTGTAGATGCTGAGGAACTCTGACGGGTGGATCTTGCCGTTGTACTTCTCACCAACGTCTGGCTTGAACATGCGGTGGGAGGGCCACTGGAACTGCCGCAGCTCACGGGTAAAGGCCGGGAAACCCACCTCGTAGGGTAGGTCGCCAGAGCCCCACGGTGTGGGTGGTCCATAGTGGGCCCTGCAGGCCTATTTGACTGGTGGCATGCATCACAACGGCGCTCGATGGTGGTTCGAGCGTCTTCACGGGCTTGCTCCCGAAGAACTTGGCACTGATCGTGGTGGGTCCGTGGGTCGGACGACGCTAAGGAAATGTTATCACAAGCATCGTCACGATGGATCGACACCCGTGGTGGCTGGCGTGGAGGAGGAGAGTGCACCGTGGCCGTAGCGCCCCCGATCCTTCCACCACTGGCATGCGGCGACTCGACCGGGCGCCGGCCAGAGGGGCCTGCCGGTCGCGGCTCATCTTTGTTGGCAACGCCGACAAGGCTTCGGATGGTGGCTCTCCACTCATCGAGTTTCTCCGCAGCAGGAGGAAAGTCGAGGAGCAACTGCGCGCGTGCCAAAGCTTCTGCTGGCGTGGGTGGCTGTGAAAGCTGCGTAGACCATGATGCGCTCTGACTCCTAACCACGTTAGAAGGAGCTCTATCACGGCCTGGCGGTTGTACGCCGTTTTCTCCTGCACTTTGGTGCGTGTGCTAGCCTTCTACGTCCCGCGAATGATGCACGGGACTCTTCCCATGATGGCGCCCAGTGTCACCAGCGTGGTGACGCTGCTCATCATGCACAACCTGGGAAGAGCGCGTCGGGGGCGCCGGCGTAGGCGCCTCGGAAGTCACCGCGCCTCCCGTGGGTGGCACAACGTGTCCCCTGGAGGGCCCCGCGCCGCCTGCGGGGGCCTGGCTCCATCTTTGGATTTGGTGGCGTGTGGCATGTCGTCTCGCGCACGAACGACGCCGCTCGCTAGGCTTTGGCTGCCAGGGCGATGCGGGTGTTCATGAGCCACGCCTCGGCTTCCATCCGCGACTGCTCCACCACTCGCCCGTACTGGTACGGGCCGTTCGGCCCCCGAGAACCGATCGCTGTGATCGTCTTCTTCTTGGGAGCCATGGCGATGAAGAACTGCTAAACTAACTAGTAGACTTGATTCTCACAACAGCGCACCCCCTACCTGGCGCGCCAGAGATGTCGGTGGGAAACAACACCTATGGGGTCACTGGGATCCCTTCTACGGTTGGCGGGCGCGGGGTTGTGCAAAGAGCGGGTCTGGCGGTCAGCACACAAATAGTTTACCTAGGTTCGGGCCGCGGAGACGTGTAAAACCCTAGTCCTGCTTTGACGTATATTTGGGTGTTCTTGTGTTCTTGAACTAGCCGCAGTGGCTCTCTAGTCCAAAAGATACGAATCCCCCTCTAGTACGCCTCGGGCCTCCTTTTGTAGACAAAAAGGGGTCGCCACAGTGGCACATATGAGGTGGAAAGGTATACAGGGGCTGATTCTATCCCCTGGCATCGTCGGACAGACGCATTTAATGCGCTGCCGACGTGCCCCTCTTGATTTATTGGGGACAGCAAAGAAGCTCGTCCCAGCCATTGTCGCCTCGCCTGGCTCCGACGCGCGTCCAAGCTGACAAGGCATTGTAGTGCCACGTTGGCTGGCTGCTGGGCTGGCGCGGTGGTGGAGCCTTCACGAAGATCTGCATGCCACCATGCAGGTGCTTGCTGAGTTGCGGCCACGCAGATGCCTGCTCAGCTGGTCGAGCTGGCAGCTATATTGGAGCGGCGGTGGAGTCTTGGCAGACGCGGTCCTGGCTGCGGCCCCGCAGGCGTCCTTGGCAAGTATCTTGCCGAGGGCCCGGCAAGGGTCTCGCTGCGGCCCACGGTCATTCCCGGCAAGGATCTTGCTGGGGGTCTCGTGGATCCCCTTGGCAAGGATCTCGCCAAGGATCGTCGTCTTCTGGTTTCCATCTGATCTTGTGTGTCTATGATCTCTACAAAGATCTGCATGCCACCACGAAGGTGCCTCCCGAGCCTTGGTTCCAATATGGCGTGGGAACCCCTTGGGCTCAAGGGTGGCACGCTCTGCTGGCATCAGGCAAGTTGCCCCGGCAAGGATCTTGCCGAGGCTGCGGAAGCCACCCCGACAAGGGTCTTGCCGGGGGAGTCCACCTCGCCCTCTTGCTCTCTTTGCGCCTCTGGTCTTGGCGTTGCTCTGGTCGTCTTGTGCTCCAGCATCCCTCCTCTGCCCTGCTTAGTGTGGCCGTGTGGGCATGTCTCTGACTGCCCGTGCACAAGTAAAGGGGTGCAAAAGGAGAGCCCCCTACTTTTGTACAACGAAATTGCCTTTGCGATCTACTTTTCCTTTGCTTTTATTTTCAGATCAATTAAACCAAAAATATAAAAATACCTTGCTGCAATTTATTCATATTTATTTTATTTGGCATTCGATCTATCAATATCTACAATTTTATCTCACGTCCGTTTGCCAATTTTTGGCGCCGCTACCCGAAAGGGATTGACTACCCCTGTTACACGTCGGGTTGCGAGTAGTTGTTATTTGTGTGCAGGTGATGTTTACATTGTGTTGCTTGGTTCTCCTACTGGTTCGATAACCTTGGTTTCACATCTGAGGGAAATACCTACCGCCGCTGTGCTGCATCATCCCTTCCGCTTTGGGGAAATACTGACATAGCGTCAAGCGACATCAAAAGGAATTTCCGGCACCGTTGCCGGGGAGGATCTTCAACATATACCAGGTTCCTAATCACAAATCTCATCTCCTCGCAATTTACATTATTTGCCATTTGCCTCTCGTTTTCCTCTCCCCCACTCCACAAAAAATTGCCGTTTTATTCGCCCCTCTTTTTATGTTCGCCGTTTTCTTGTCAGATCTATCATTTGCTTGCAATCATGATAGATTTCGGTATGGCGCCAACAGATGATGGCCTAACTCCTAAGATTGGACGTATGGGCAATATGGATGCAAAAACTTTTATCTTGTGGCAAGGGAACATTACGGGAAAAGAACGTATCCAAGAATTTTTCAATTGTGTTGGGGATCTAAGTCTTGATGATGCTCCTATACTTAAAACTACTAGATCTTATGCGGATGCTATTTCAGCATTAGTTCTGAAACATAAAAGTAAATTTATTCGTACCCGTCCTACTTTGCAAAGATTGTTTTTTGAGCTTCCTGTTATAAAGAATCCTAGGGCTAAAAAGTTGGCCACCCTTGTCCTTATGAATGAATTTGATTACATAATACTGGAAGCTAGGGAAACCTTTGATTTTTATGGTATGAATCGTGAAAAACCTATGATAAATGAAATTCTTTACAATAGTGACTATGCTTTAAGACATTTTCTTGGGATAATAAAATCTTTGATGAGAATCTTAAAAAGGAAGTCCCCGTTTTAGATATAATCCAACAGGTTTTCAATAATGTTAATCAACATTACTCTTGGATTGTTGCGGGGAATCAAAAAGGTTATGATGAACAAAAACTTAGGAATGCTAAGGTTTCTATCGATAATATGTTTTATGTTGTGTTTACAAAACCCCATGATGAAAATACCTCTAAGAAAGTTATAAAGAAGGATGACAAAACTTAGATCCTTGCTTTATGCCTAGCTAAGGGCATAAAACTATAGCGCTTGTTGGGAGGCAACCCAATGAATAAAATTTATTTTTGCTTTTTGCTTCCTGTTTTTTAGTGTGAGCACAATTACGCTACTGTTATGATTGTGTTTTTTGTTTTAATTAGTGTTTGTACCAAGTAAAGCCTTTAGGATCTTCTTGGGTGATAGTTGTTCGATCTTGCTAAAAAAACACAAGCTTTTGCGCTCATGAAAATAATTCTCATTTTTAACCAGAGAGCGATAAAATACCCATTCCTTTTGCAGTAGATCAATATACAACTTGCTCAGGCCTTCCTAATTTTTCAGAATTTTTGGAGTTACATAAGTATTAGAAACACCCAGATTACTACATACTGCTCTCTTTTTGACAGATTCTGTTTTCTTTGCGTTGTGTGCTTATTTTGATGGCTCTATGGTTTTCTTCGATGAGTTTTGCCATATAAAAGTTGGAATACAGTAGATATAATGCAAGAACAAAATATGAATTGGTTTGATACAATACTTATAGTAGTGATTTATTTTCTTATACTAATGAATCTCACAAAGATTACGTTGAGTTTTGTGTGATTGAAGTTTTCAAGTTTTGGGTTATCTTACGATGGATGAAGGAATAAGGAGTAAGAAGAGCCTAAGCTTGGGGATGCCCTGGCATCCCACTATTATCCAAAATAGAGCAATCAACTAAGCTTGGGGATGCCCCGAGTGGCATCCCCTCTTTCTTCTAACGACCATTGGTATTTTACTCGAAGCTATATTTTTATTCGTCACATACTATGTGTTTTGCTTGGAGCGTATTGTATGATATGAGTATTTGCTTGTTTTATTTTGTGTTTTAAGTCTTGATTCCTTGCTGGACACACCTATTTGAGAGAGTCAAAATTATGTCATGACTTGTTAGAATTGCTCTCTATGCTTCACTTAAATTTTTATGAGCTATGGACTTGCTCTAGTGCTTCACTTATATCTTTTTTAGCACGGTGTGCTTTAGTATTTTTGAAGAAATGCTCTCTTGCATCACTTAGATTTATTTGAGAGTTGTTACAATTTTCAAGAAATTCTCTCTTACTTCACTTCAATTAATTTGAGATAAATAAATATTATGCTCATGATCTTCACTTATATTTGTTTGAGATTGTCAAAAGCAACATATGAAAATTAGTTCCAAAGTGATAGATATACAAGAAGGATATAATAAAAACTTTCATGAAGATCACTGGACAAAATAAACTTGATTCTTAGTAATAGTTTTGAGATATGATGATGTCATATGTGAGTTATGTTGATGAGTAATTATGCTTTAGTAAGAATATTTGTGTTATGGTTTGTGATTCCTTATGCAAGCACGAAAAGTCAATAATTATGCAATGAAATTATATCCTACTTGTGGTGCATTATTCGGTGTTAATTATGCTTAATGCTCGCTTATGAGATTATTCGTTTCTTGGTTGGTCGCTTCTCAATCTTTTGCTAGCCTTCATTTTGGACTAAGTATGATCTCTACTTGTGCATCAAAAACCTTTAAACCAGTTTTGCCACATGAGTCCACTATATCTACCTATATTCGGTATTATTTTTCGTTCTAAGCAAATTTGTATGTGCCATCTCTAATTTTCAAAATAAACTTCTCTTTTGTATGTTCGTTTCACTCACGGAGCGGTGAGGGGTGGCTAATATTTTCCATGCTAGATGTGTTATTCTCACGATGAGTGTTTATTCACTTGTCATTTCACGAGAGTAAGGCAAAGGTATTGGGGATGCCCAGTCCTGAAATGAAAAATGAATTTACTTTATGTTGTCAAATAATAAATTCTTTTGAAAGTGTTAGTATGGAGGGCAACCGTGGATACGGCTAGACATGGAAAGTGAAAGTATGGTTGAAAAAGGAATAAACTTTATTTTCTGTTTGGGAACCGCCTATGATATATCTAGCATGGAAAGTGTTGGGAACTCTAAGTCGTCTTCGTTGGTGGGATGGATGCAGCTCCAAAATGTTTTATCTCTAATTTTTTTGCTTTGAGCTCTGGCACCTCTACAAATCCCTACTTCCCTTTGCGAAGGGCCTTTTCTTTTACTTTATGCAATTTTTATTTTTGAATTTGAGTCTCCATCTTCTCTTATAAAAGCACCAACTAGGAGGCAATATGATTGTACTTGAGTATTGGGTGTAGTTAATATGCGAGTGTGTTTCATGAATGGATCAATGGTTGAGCATGATGGGCTAGGGATAGCTTAGTTTAGCATTGATATTTTGAAAGACATGGTTGCTTGTTGATATGCTTGAGTATTTAAGTTATCATGTCAAAACTAGACTATTGCTTTCAACAATATAAAAGTCCAAATGTCCATGCTATAAAGATAAAAATATGATATGACATGATAGGCAGCATTCCACATCAAAAATTCTATTTTTATCACTTATCTACTAGAGGACGAGTAGGAGTTAAGCTAGGGGATGTTGATACGTCTCCAACGTATCTATAATTTTTGATTGTTCCATGATGTTATATTATCAATCTTGGATGTTTTATAACCATTTTATATCATTTTTGGTACTAACCTATTGACATAGTGCCAAGTGCCAGTTGTTTTTTTGCATGTTTTTTACATTGCAGAAAATCAGTACCAAACGGAGTCCAAATGCCATGAAACTTTACGGAGATTTTTTATGGACCAGAAGACACCTACCGGGCCCTGGCTGCGCCTGGGGGTGCTCCATGGAGAGAACAACCCACCAGGGCGTGCCAGGAGGCCAGATGCGCCCTAGTGGGTTGTGCCCATCTCGGATGCCCCCTAGTCCGCCTCTTTGCTCTATAAATACCCCAGTATTCCCAAAACCCCAGGGGAGTCGACAAAATATTGATCCAGCCGCCGCAGAGTCTAGAACCACCAGATCCAATCTAGACACCATCTCGGATGGGGTTCACCACCTCCATTGGTGCCTCTCCGATGAAGCGTGAGTTGTTCTTTGTAGACCTTTGGGTCCATAGTTAGTAGCTAGATGTCTTCCTCTCTCTCGCTGAATTCACAATACAATGGTCTCTTGGAGATCCATATGATGTAACTCTTTTTGTGGTGTGTTTGTTGGGATCTGATGAACTTTGAGTTTATGATCAGTTATATCTTTTTATATCCATGAAAATATTTCAGTTTCTTCAATCTATTTTATGCATGATCTCTTATAGCCTCGTATTTCTTCTCCGATATTTGGGTTTTGTTTGACCAACTTGATCTATTTATCTTGCAATGGGAAGAGGTGCTTTGTAGTGGGTTCGATCACATGGTGCTTGATCCTAGTGACAGAAGGGTAACCGACATGTATGTATCATTGCTACTAAGGATAAAATGATGGGGTCTATCTCTACATATATAGGTCTTGTCTACATCATGTCATTGTTCTTATTGCATTACTCCGTTTCTCGATGAACTTAATACACTAGATGCATGCTGGATAGTGGTCGATGTGTGGAGTAATTGTAGTAGATGCAGGCAGGAGTCGGTCTAATAATCTTGGACGTGATGCCTATATAATGATCATTGCCTGGATATCATCATGATCATTTGAAGTTCTATCAATTGCCCAACAGTAATTTGTTCACCCACCATTTGCTATTTTTCTCGAGAGAAGCCACTAGTGAAACCTACGGCCCCCGGGTCTCTTTCTCATATATTTGCCTTTGCGATCTACTTTTCCTTTGCTTTTATTTTCAGATCTATTAAACCAAAAATACAAAAATACAAAAATACCTTGCTACAATTTATCTTATTTATTTTATTTGGCATTTGATCTATCAATATCTACAATTTTATCTCACATCCGTTTGACAATTTCTGGCCCCGCTACCCGAAAGGGATTGACAACCCCTTTTACATGTCGGGTTGCGAGTAGTTGTTATTTGTGTGTAGGTGTTGTTTACGTTGTGTTGCTTGGTTCTCCTACTGGTTCGATAACCTTGGTTTCACATCTGAGGGAAATACCTACCACCATTGTGCTGCATCATCCCTTCCTGTTTGGGGAAATACCGACGTAGCTTCAAGCGACATCAGAGACTGATGGAAATATGCCCTAGAGGCAATAATAAAGTTGTTATTATTATATTTTCTTATTCATGATAAAGGTTTATTATTCATGCTAGCATTGCATTGACCTGAAACTTAAATACATGTGTGGATACATAAACAAATACCATGTCCCTAGTGAGCCTCTACTAGACTAGCTCGTTGATCAAAGATGGTTAAGGTTTCCTAAGCATATATATGAGTTCTCACTTGATAACGGGATCGCATCATTAGGAGAATGATGTAATGGACAAGACCCATTCGTTAGCTTAGCATATGATCATTTAGTTTATTGCTACTGCTTTCTTAATTTCAAATACATATTCCTTCGATCATGAGATCATGCAACTCCCAGATACCGGAGGAATACATTGTGTGCTATCAAACGTCGCAATGTAACTGAGTGATTATAAAGATGCTCTACAGGTATCTCCGAAGGTGTCTGTTGAGTTGGCATGGATCAAGGTTGGGATTTGTCACTCCGTGTATCAGAGAGGTATCTCTGGGCCATCTCGGTAATACACATCATAAGAAGCTTGCGAGCTAAGTGACTAAGTAGTTAGCTACGAGATGATGTATTATGGAACGAGTAAAGAGACTTGCCGGTAACGAGATTGAATAAGGTATGGAGATACCGACGATCGAATCTTGAGCAAGTAACATACCGACAGACAAAGGGAACTACGTATGTTTTCATAAAGGTTCGAGCGATAAAGATCTTCATAGAATATGTAGGAACCAATATGTGACACCCACGATGCGGCTATATCTCCCACGTGTCGGGGCACAACTTAGAGGCCTAACCGCATGGTAGGCATGTCGCAAAAGGGGTAATCTTTACACATCCCATGTACTAAATAAGAAAGGGATAAAGAGTTGGCTTACAATCGCCACTTCACACAAATACAAGTTAAACATACATCATCCAGAATACAATCAAGGTCCGACTACGGAACCAAAATAAAAGAAGACAACCCCAATTGCTAGATCCCCGATCGTCCCAACTGGGCTCCACTACTGATCAACAGGAAACAAAACAACACAACGAACATGATCTTCATCGAGCTCCCACTTGAGCTGTGTTGCGACACCTGCACTGGCATCATTGGCACTAGCAACTATTTGGAAGTATCTGTGAGTCACGAGGACTCAGCAATCTCACACCCGCGAGATCAAGACTATTTAAGCTTATGGGTAGGAAAGGGTAGTGAGGTGGATCTGCAGCAAGCACTAAGCATATATGGTGGCTAACATATGCAAATAAGAGCGAGAAGAGAAGCAACACAAAGGTGGTGAACTAGAAGTGATCAAGAAGTGATCCTAAAACTACTTACGTTCAAGCATAACTCCAAAACCGTGTTCACTTCCCGGACTCTGCCGAAAAGAGACCATCACTGCTACACACGCGGTTGATGCATTTTAATTAAGTTAAGTGTCAAGTTCTCAACAACCGAACATTAACAAATTCCCATCTTCCCATAACCGCGGGCACGGCTTTCGAAAGTTCAAACCCTGCAGGGGTGTCCCAACTTAGCCCATCACAAGCTCTCACGGTCAACGAAGGATATTCCTTCTCCCAGGAAGACCCGATTAGACTCGGAATCCCGGTTACAAGACATTTTGACAATGGTAAAACAAGACCAGCAAAGCCGCCCGATGTGCCGACAATCCCGAGAGGAGTCGCACGTATCTCGTTCTCAGGGCAACACCGGATGAGACTAGCAACGAGTAAAACTAAACCTCAAGTTTCCCCGAGGTGGCCCCGCGGGCAACTCGGTTCGGACCAACACTTAGGGCCAGTTCTTTTGGCAGCTTAAAAAATAAGCCACCACCTCCCCAGCTTTTCTCATAAGATGCTTCTCTTATTCATTGGGGCTTCTAACCTAGTTATGGGATAACTACTTTAGAAGTCTCAACGAATTTAGAGGGTGGCTTATTTTTTAAGCTAGGGAGAGGCAGCTTATTATTTAAGCCGTTCAAAAGAACTGGCCCTTAGACAAGCACTGGCCCGGGGGGTTAAAATAAAGATGACCCTCGGGAGCGCAACTCCCAAGGGAAAAGTAGGTGGTGGTGAGGCAAATGGTAAAACCAAGGTTGGGCCTTGCTGGAGGAGTTTTACTCAAAGCAAACTGTCAAGGGGTCCCCATAACACCCAACCGTGTAAGGAACACAAAATCAAGGAACATAACACCCGTATGACGGAAACTAGGGCGGCAAGATTGGAACAAAACACCAGGCATAAGGCCGAGCCTTCCACCCTTTACCAAGTATATAGATGCATTAATTAAAATAATAGATATTGTGATATCCCAACGTATCCATGTTTCAACATGGAACAAACTTCAACTTCACCTGCAACTAGCAATGCTATAAGAGGGGCTGAGCAAAGCGGTAACATAGCCAAACAACGGTTTGCTAGGAAAGGTGGGTTAGAGGCTTGACATGGCAATATGGGAGGCATGATAAAGCAAGTGGTAGGTATCGCAGCATAGCAATAGAGCGAGCAACTAGCAAGCAAAGATAGAAGTGATTTCGAGGGTATGGTCATCTTGCCTGAGATCTCGCAAGGAAGAAGAACGAGTCCATGAAGAAGGAAAACGGATGAAGTCGAACGAATCCTCACAAACGCGATGTTGTCGGAAATAACCCGAAGAAGCAACACCAGAAAGAAGCAAACAACATAGTAAACAACCATCACATGAGCTTGGCATGATGCACAACCAAGTATGATGCATGTACGATTTAATGAGGCATGGCATGGCAAAGTGCAACAAACAACACTACAAGTTAAGTGGAGCTCAATATGCAAAGTTGCATATTGACGAAACACCACAACAATTATTTAGTTCTCTCCCGTTTAGGTAGCCAACAATATTAAATGTTGTTAAACATGGCAAGAGGTGAGGCAGATGAAAACTACCTATCTAGGAAAGTTTAAATGAGGCCGGAACAACAAGCAACACGTCCGGAAAAATCCTCATGTGCATATTGTAGAGTTGGTACTGTTCTGTCCTAAACCATATTTTAGAGTTGTTAAACATGCAAAGTGATGCCACCATGATAAACTAGGCATTTTTCTACCCCATTTATATATAAAGTTTATTTAAAGCTGAGCTACGGTTAATTAGTTATGAAATAAAACATTTTAACATGGCATAGGAGAAAAATGAACAAATAGCAAGTTTAAACATTTTAAACATGGATGAAAGTGGCAAATTATTAATCTACATAAAATTCTAAGCATTTTTCATATATAAAACATTTTAAACCGATGCATGGTTATTAAGTTATTATATGCATGAAGTTTAGGGATTATTCTGCAAAACTGCAAATCCATGGAAATTTACTAAAACGTTCTGCGGAAAAAAACACGTCTCGGGCTGAAACTAAAACAGGTGCCGAACAGAGCCTACACTGGGGCAGCTCACCCATGGGCTTTGCACTACTAGGGAAAACCCTAGTAGTAGCGCGGGTTTTGAGGCTAGCAGCAGCGTGGGTGGCCGCGCTACTAATAAGGCACTACAGATAACTTATAGTAGTAGCGCGGTCCTTACCCGCGCTACTACAGTTGACAATATCAGCAGCGCTTTTTATGAACGCGCTACTATTACTTAGCTGTAGCGATTTCGCAGTCCCTCGCTACTGCTATATCTTTCATCATTTTCCCCCGTACCCCTTTCCCTTTCAGTTTCCCTTTCAGATACTAGATACTAGGTACTGCTAGTAGATATCAAATTCATAAACCATTATTGGGTAGTACTCCCTTCGTTCCAAATTACTCGTCGTGGTTTTAGTTCAAACCACGACGAGTAATTTGGAACGAAGGGAGTACTAGATAACAATTTAATGCATAGTCAACATGCATCCTCAAGCAGTGCAAGGTCATATCAACGGCGATCATCATATGTAGTTCTAGATGATATCGACGACGATCATCATATGTTTTTCTAGATGATATAGCCACACACACATATGTAGTTCTAGATGATATAGCCACACACACATATGTAGTTCTAGATGATATCGAAGACAATCATCATCCTCAAGCCTGGGTGGTTGGTGTTCCTGATAGTAATTAGGATGGCCTATCCAACACGAAGATTCTTGCCATCGAGGAATTTCTTCCACCCAACCGAGTTTAAGTGTGTGCGACCATCCGTGTCCACACGGTAAGTACAGGTTGTGACGGAGCCCCTTGTAGTAAGGCATAGTCCAGCTGAGCCTTCTTCATCAGGCTCGATACCATAACTCATAGATATGCTCTTTACCAATTTATGAATAAGAAAAACATTTCAATTAATAAATAGCCTCGCAAATAAGTACATATGGATTATCTACACTATTAATAGTTTCCTTAGATTCTACACTAATAAGCATGTGATCGAACTCTACACTAAAACATATCATCAACTAGATTCCACACAACATACCATATCATTGGACTGTACACTAAGTATTTCATCTGATAATTTGCATTTGTAAGTATAACATACCATATCATGTCGATCAACCATGGTATTTGTCAGGTGGGTCACGAATGGCACCCCGACAAAGTCAGCACGTGGCGGAATTATCCCCCACAGGTTGGACACCTCCTCCTCGCTCAGCCTTGTTCTTTGAGCTACGATGGCTTCATGAAGTGGGTCCTCATCATCTTCATCGAGTGGGTCCTCATTATCTTCATCATCTTCATCATCTTCGTCATCTTCATCATCTTCCACCAGGTTGAGATAAATGACAGCCAGCTTGGGTCTTTCTGCTCTGAAGGAGAAGTTGATCAACTCACCACCAGTAAGACACATGTGAGCGACGAAATGGGCCCATCCATCTCCTCCAATCTGCACATATTGCATCGTTTCTCGACCTCCATAATGTACGGCCCCCCAGGAGCCTCAAATGTCACAGTGTCTCCTGTCAGCTTGTTGAATTTGAACCTCACATTGCATGGGACGATCTGTGTAAAATAAGCAAAATGACACAATGCAGTAATGCCAACACTAAAAATAAAATAGTTATTACATTTCATCTAATTTCTTACCGCCGCATGACGCAAACCCGGCTGGAAGTCAATTCTGAACAGCTTGCCAGTTGCAAGGCTGCTGGCTCACCTTGACTTGCACAGTCGACATAGTGGTGGTGGTGGCACAATTTTTCCTAAAGCAATATGAGCAAAGGATTAACGATCCACTTCATAGGAAAGAAAAACAGTAGCATGAGATATTTTTGGTTCTTCCGCGAGAAGCAATTTGATGGACAATTATAATCCTAAGATCTAGTAACATATTAGATGACAAGGTACCACCTACATTTTGCCAAAAAGTAACTAAATCAACTAAATGAAAATGTTCTAAATCAACTAAATGAAAATGGTGCATACTAAATCAACTAAATGAACTAGCCTACTAAATCAACTAAATCAAAATGTTCTAAATCAACTAAATGAACTAGCCTACTAAATCAACTAAATCAAAATGTTCTAAATCAACTAAATGAACTAGCCTACTAAATCAAAATGTTCTAAATCAACTAAATGAACTAGCCTACTAAATCAACTAAATCAAAATGTTCTAAATCAACTAGCCTACTAAATCAACTAAATCAAAATGTTCGAAATCAACTAAATCAACTAGCCTACTAAATCAACTAAATCAAAATGTAGGGAGGACGGAGGAGGAGGCCGGTACCAAGTCCAGCAAGGAGGAGGAGGGGTCGGCCGGCGGCCAGTGGAGGGATGACGGAGGAGGAAGGCGGAGCGAGGAAGGGCCGGCCGGCGGTCAGTGGAGGGAGGACGGAGGAGTAAGGAGGAGCGAGGAGGGGCCGGCCAGCGGCGAGTGGAGAGGGAGGACGGAGGAGGAGGCCTGTACCGAGTCCAACAAGGAGGAGGAGGTGACGGCGGCGTAGAGGGAGGAGGGGCGACAGGGGAGGACCGGCGCGGGGGATTGAGAGGGATCCAGTGAGTGTGTGACTGTGAGTGGATCGGATAGAGGAGATAGGGTGGGAGATGGAATGGCTTAGCAGTAGCGCGCTATAGATAAAGACGCTACTACTAAAGTACATAGCAGTAGCACCTTTCACAAAGAAGCGCTACTGCTATGTGTCAGCATGTAAAAATAGACTTATAGTTCAATGTATCAAAAATACATTGATCATCAACTCTTTTTGTGTACAATCTGGTTTGTCAATATGAGTCCTCACCAGTTTAGGAACAAGTGAAGACTCATATTGCAGCCACAAATTCTACACATAGAGTTCAATGAAGACCAAGTGCTTGTCAAAGTTTGAGAAGTAACATATTTAAGGTGGTAGAAACTCTCTTCACGGAGCGAGGTGGGACTAAATTTTTGTAGTAAACTTAGCAGTAGCGCTTATTGGCGAAATGCGCTGCTACTATGCTACGTAGCAGTAGCGCCCGTCGTTATAACGCGTTGCTGCTATAGCTAGCCTCGCGGTGGCCTCGTGGGAATTATAGCAGTAGCGCGTCTTTGAGCTGGCGTGATACTGCTATATTTATTTCAGCAGCGAGTTCTTCTTGAGCTTGCTACTGCTAATTAGCAGCAGCGCCTTATTTTTAAAAGTGCTACTGATAAGATTCTGTGTATAGGCTTTTCCCTAGTAGTGTCGGCCCGGTTGGAGGGGAAGCAGGCCAGACAGCGCTGGGGTTGGCCTCACTGTGGGCCAAACTGGAGTGATGGGCCGTCCCACGCGCGTGCGGGCGGTCGACGACGTGCTGGGGCATTCGTCATCTCGAAGCAGAGGCAAGGCCGACGCAGCAGGAGCTCGCCGGAGTTGAACGGATGGCAGCCGGAGCGGGTAGAGGCCAGGGAACGACGAGGATGGGTAGATCCAGGCGCGGGGTTCCCGGATCCGGCGACGGGCGAGGCGCTGGGCTCCACATGGCCGGCGTCAGGAGGTGGACGGGGCAGCGCCATGGCGGTGGTTGAGTACCGGCGGGAGAGAGAGAGGGTGAGGGAGAGAGGGAGAAGAAGAAGGGGAAGGCGTAGGGCGGTGCGGGCTAGCCTTGGAGGTCGTCTGCGGCGACCGGCACCGGAGATGGTCGCCGGCAGGGGCGACGCGGAGGTGTGGTCGGACAGGGAGGAGCTCGGGCTCTCCCGATCCTGGACAGGGATGGCAACGCGGTGCGGGCGCCTCGGGCCCAGATCGGCCCGAGGCGGGCCGCGGATGGGCCTGGCAAGGCCACGGTGATGTGGGGCACAGGGGAGGAACGCATGGCGGCACGGGAGAGGCCACAGGGGGTGGCTGGCGGCGGCGCAGCCACTCGCGGCTTGCCAAGTGGCGGGGAGAGGTGGCCGGCGGCTGATCCGAGGAAGGGGCGGCGAATGGCTGCGGAAATTGAGGAGGGGGGTAGGTAGGAGGCCAAAATGGCAGGGGAGACGTCTATAAATACAAAGGGGATAGGGTTAGGAGTTTAGAGGGGTTTGAGGCCGTCCCGGAGCCCTCCAATCGCGATTTGACGCACCGATCGAGACAGGAGGTTGGTTGGGCCTAGGTGGGGGTAGTGGACTATGCAAAAAGCATCATGCTGAGAGTATAGAAGAGAGAGAGAGACCCGGCAGCAATTTCCGGAGACCGAAAACGTCCGATGTTTGACCGACTATATTGCCGCTATAGTTATCCGTTGGGGCATCAAACGGACTCCGAATGCGATGAAACTTGGCAGGTGGCCTACCTACACTATAACAAGACCGCACGCCAACTCTCATCCCATTACGAGAACATTTTTCGGCCACTTATAAAATACTATTTTGGACGTGCCGCGGACGCGTGCAAGTGTGTCTAGGCTCAGAACGGACAACGGAGAGAACTGGGAGAACCCGGACGGATGCAAGTTTTGAAAACAAGATGATGCAATGCACATGATGACATGATGAAATGCAACACGCAAGCAAATAACATGGCAACGTCGGCGAATAACTGGAAGACACCTGGCGCATCGGACTCGGGGCGTCACAACACTCCACCACTATGAGAGGATCTCGTCCCGAGATCTAGGATGGCACCGAAGAGAAACTGAAGAGGAAGAGGTAAAACAAAGTTGCTTCTTCGACAAACGAGTGAAACCAAAGAACCTTGAGAGGTAAAACCATTTTCGAGAAAAGAGTACAACGGAGATGATTGAAGTTGGAAACACTCCGTTAGAAAAGAGGAACATGGAAACACGAAGAGAACCAAGAGGTTGAGTGACAAGATAGATATTGGGCCTACTCCGGTTAAAACATGATAGAGAAGGAATAAGAATGACATAATTTGGGCAGCACTCCAACTGTAAATGGAAGGAATCGAACATGATCTTGACAAGATGAGAGGATACTTGATGAAATCAACAACATACTGCCTCCGGAACTATTGAAAGAATGGCACAAGGGTTAAGAAAGATTCCAGACAGCGCTCCGGTTGATAAGGGAAGCAGAACTTGATAAAATGGGAAGAACTTGAAAAGAGGGCATGACACTCCGGTTGAATGGATAAGCATGAAAAGAACACGATCCACACCATTCGAGATGATGAGAGAAAAGAGCAACATCACAATGCCTCCGGATGAAAGAATAGAAGGTAGATCATCGGAATAAGAGAACGGAGAAGGAATGACAACTTCTACCACAATTTAATTTGGAAAGCATCCTTGCAAGAAGGTTAGAGCGGAGTTGTTGGAAAACCAACAACAAAGATATGATCCTTGTGGGCTTATTGAGACATCTCAAAACTTGAGGTGAACTTCTGCCACTAACGAAAACAATTGCTTGCCTGAGATCAACGAAGAGATGAAAACTTGTTCCACCAAGAGGGTAAAGAGGAAACTTGGGACATTGAGAAGCACCACAATAGAAACATCCTTAGGGAAAACTTTTGGTGAAATATAACCCAAGATAACTCCAAGGAAGAAAATTATGGGTTTAAATATCCCATTCCTGACAACTTTTGAATCATGAAACATGAAGGGAAAATATCAAGAATGACATAACACCACCTCAAATGATAAGGTAGAAAGAATTGCACTTTGAAATGCAAGATGAAGAATACTTGAGCTCCTCTGAAAAGAATCTAGATGAACACTTCAAGAAGGAATTAAATCCTTGGTGAACCATCATGTAGAGCCTTCATGAAGAACTCTGATAACAAAATGATGATAAAAAGAAAGAGAAGTTGAAAACACAAGGTGAAGCCTTGTAATGATTTAGATGGATCTTCGCGACGATATAATTGATAGAGCTTGGGACTCCGGGAAAAGAAAAGATGAAACAATTGAAACTGAGAACTTGATGAGCCTCCGGAATAAGGAATTGAATTTACTCGATAAAACAAGAATAAGAATTACATTATGCTTATCCTTCACCAATTTAAATTGATGACAAGCAACATATTTGGCAAACTACTTATTCTCGTAGAAAGGATTAAGAGAGATATAGCTCAAACTTTGGAAGGTCTTCAACGAACCACTGGTAGGAATGGAAAGAACGAATGAATTGATATGATCACGAAGGAAGAGGGATCTTCAACGAACCACCGTAAGAATTAAATAAAGAAAAGATAGCCAAACACTGGGAAGAATTATAAAATGAACGAAGATATTTGAGAGAATATAGATGCAAATGAACGAAGAGATCATGAACTGATTAGAGGATATTTGAACGATGCACCGGTAAGATTTGGAGAATGAGAGCTGAAAGCTGGAATGAATAATTCTGAGATGATGGGCTCCGGGAAATCAAACTGAAAAGACTCCTAAATTGCTCCGGATGGGTGAAAAGAATTCTCGCAATCGAAAACAATTATGAGAGGATGGCATAAAGCTGGCACCATGAAACTTGAGAGGACGAGTAAGATTGAAGAGAAACTCTTCTTCGGTCTTCAGATGTTGAGAATGACGATGAGAAACACCACCAAGAATTGTTGAGGCACTCCGGAATGAAAATTAGAAAGGTTGAACCAATGATGAAAAGAATTTGAAAGATCTTGGAGAAAGACATTTGACTGATGAAAAATCATTCTTACGTCAAACTTGGAAAAGACTTTGAGAGTAACTCCGGGGAAATAGAAGAGTCAGGTAAGATCCTAGGAAAAGACCTATGGGTTAGGGCCCACTCAAAAGAAACACCCCTGAATTGATTGCTCGAAATAGAGATTGCACCGGTTGAATTAAATGGCTTGAATGAGATAACAACCTCGAAATAGCTTGAACGGGTTGAAAGAGATAACATCTTCTAAGATATCTTCGCACTCCGGAACAAATGAATAACAAGAAGTGAAAAATTACGTAGTGCACCGGTATGGAAAAAATATTTGAAATGAGGAAAAAGGATATGATCAACAAAGCTTGAAATGAATCCACCGGAGAAGAAAAGAGAACGGAGAATGTTGAACTTGTAGCTCCGTTAGTATCTTCCTGAGAGTCACCGGATAAAAATATTGACGGAATAGAATGGAGAAACTTCACATCAATAAGATGGATACTTGATTAAGAAATCTTAGTCCTCGAAGAAAAAGGGGGGGGGGGGGGGGGGGGAAAAACAAAGACAACTTGGGACGGATGAAACAAACACCGTTGAGAAAAACTTGAGTTGATCTTGCGGATGTTGAAAAAGATCGGATCCACTTGAAGTGAAACACGCTGGTTGAAAAGAATTGACATGACAACCTCGATGATCAAGAAGGATTAGTATTCACATAGGAATATGAGAACAGCACATTCACATAGGAATATGAGAACACCGCTTAGGAAAAGGTATGGAATCAACATTTGACTTCGAAGCAACTCGAATACCACAACTGAAAAACAAAACAAAGGATTGGCTTGCAAAATAAGTCGGAAACAAACATATGATAGATCCCATATCGTATCATGTGTCTGTTGGAAAGAATTCCTACGTGATACTTGAATTCCCACTTATGAACTCCCAAAACTTTTTGGTTATGCAATCAGGTGTTGGGGATACAGGGGAAGCATAATATCTCACCCAAACTAGCAAATCCTACATCCAGTTGTCCTTCAACACATATCCAAGAAATCTTCGGAAATCATTTACCTCAACCTTCAAAAAGCATCCATTATACGAGTTATGGCAATACTCCCGAACTCTCACCCTAGTACTAGGTGGCGTTGAGGCTATCTCACCAACAACTGCATAAAAGAGATTTTCGATGTCGGCGAACTCAGGTATTCCAGAACTGCAACGATAAAATTGTGACGACAACACCTCAGAGCTCAACTCCCCGGGACACTGCCACAACCCTAAATGTCAGGAGGCACCAAGAACAATGTTCTCGTCACAAAACCATCAGAACAATTCCAAGATACCCGCGTGATCCTAAAAAAACATTTTTCATGAAATTTGAGGAGAGAAGAGTCAAAACTCTACGTCAGGAGGCCTCACCAGAGCGACGAAGGGACTGATGAGTAAAAAGAATCCTACTCTCTGATATATATATAATCCTAAGACTCAAAGCATTTTGTTCTAGACTCCACAACGTCAGCGATTTGATCAAGCAGGGGGCTCCTAAGTCGGGGATGGCTCTGATACGAACTTGTAACACCCACGATGCGGCTATATCTCCCACGTGTCGGGGCACGACTTAGAGGCATAACCGCATGGTAGGCATGTCGCAAAAGGGGTAATCTTTACACATCCCATGTACTGAATAAGAAAGGGATAAAGAGTTGGCTTACAATTGCCACTTCACACAAATACAAGTTAAACATACATCATCCAGAATACAATCAAGGTCCGACTACGGAACCAAAATAAAAGAAGACAACCCCAATTGCTAGATCCCCTATCGTCCCAACTGGGCTCCACTACTGATCAACAGGAAACAAAACAACACAATGAACACGATCTTCATCGAGCTCCCACTTGAGCTGTGTTGCGACACCTGCACTGGCATCATCGGTAGCTGCAACTGTTTGGAAGTATCTGTGAGTCATGAGGACTCAGCAATCTCACACCCGCGAGATCAAGACTATTTAAGCTTATGGGTCGGAAAGGGTAGTGAGCTGGATCTGCAGCAAGCACTAAGCATATATGGTGGCTAACATACGCAAATAAGAGCGAGAAGAGAAGCAACACAACGGTCGTGAACTAGAAGTGATCAAGAAGTGATCCTGAAACTACTTACGTTCAAGCATAACTCCAAAACTGTGTTCACTTCCCGGACTCCGCCGAAAAGAGACCATCACGGCTACACACGCGGTTGATGCATTTTAATTAAGTTAAGTGTCAAGTTGTCTACAACCGGACATTACCAAATTCCCATCTTCCCATAACTGCGGGAACGGCTTTAGAAAGTTCAAACCCTGCAGGGGTGTCCCAACTTAGCCCATCACAAGCTCTCACGGTCAATGAAGGATATTTCTTCTCCTAGGAAGACCCGATCAGACTCGGAATCCCGGTTACAAGACATTTCGACAACGGTAAAACAAGACCAGAAAAGCCGCCCGATGTGCTGACAATCCCAATAGGAGTCGCATGTATCTCGTTCTAAGGGCAACACCGGATGAGACTAGCTACGAGTAAAACCAAACCTCAAGTTTCCCCGAGGTGGCCCCGCAGGCAGCTCGGTTCGGACCGACACTTAGACAAGCACTGGCCCGGGGAGGAGGGGTTAAAATAAAGATGACCCTCGGGAGCGCGACTCCCAAGGGAAAAGTAGGTGGTGGTGAGGCAAATGGTAAAACCAAGGTTGGGCCTTGCTAGAGGAGCTTTATTCAAAGCGAACTGTCAAGGGGTCCCCATAACACCCAACCGTGTAAGGAACGCAAAATCAAGGAACATAACACCGGTATGACGGAAACTAGGGCGGCAAGAGTGGAACAAAGCACCAGGCATAAGGCCGAGACTTCCACCCTTTACCAAGTATATAGATCCATTAATTAAAATAATAGATATTGTGATATCCCGACATATCCATGTTTCAACATGGAACAAACTTCAACTTCACCTACAACTAGCAACGCTATAAGAGGGGCTGAGCAAAGCGGTAACATAGCCAAACAATGGTTTGCTAGGAAAGGTGGGTGTCGATGTCAAAACTGGCGGATCTTGGGTAGGGGGTTCTGAACTATGCGTCTAAGGCGGATGGTAATAGGAGGCGGGGGACACAATGTTTACCCAAGTTCGGGCCGTCGTGATGGAGGTAATACCATACTTCCTGCTTGATTGATCTTGATGATATGAGTATTACAAGAGTTGACTACCACGAGATCGGAGAGGCTAAACCCTAGAAGCTAGCCTATGGTATGATTCTTGTTATCTCTATCGACTAGCCTGACCCTGGTTTATATAATGCACCAGAGGCATAGGATAACAAGAGTCCTAGCCGAATACGCTGGTGGGGGAGGAGTCCTTGTCTTGACCACCAAGTCTTGTGGAATCTTCCATGTATGCGGCAGCTGTCCGAACTAGCCCATGAGTATACGGCCATGGGGGTCCTCGGCCCAATCTAACTGACCGGGAGACGGCATGGTGAGTACCCCCTAGTCCAGGACACCGTTAGTAGCCCCCTGAACCGGTCTTCAAGTTGGGGATGCTCCTCGATTCTTCTGAACTGCTCTTCATCTTCGGTCGTCGGTCTTGAAAACTGGTTCAACAAATCTTCTTTGATCTTGAGGATCACCAACGTGCATCCGAAGAGTTTATACGTCGGGTATCCGAGGAGCCCCTTTAAGTTTTCGGCCTTTATCAATGCCTTGTTATTTTTATGCCACGCATCGGGTTTGAAGTTGTTCCCGGGCGGCAGCACCCTCTTGCGTCCGAGCTCCAACGCCGGACTGCATTCGAGGTATCTTTTGCAGCCGAGCACCAACGTGAGACCGCTTCCGAGCTCCAACGCCGGAATGTATCCGAGCTCCAACACCGGACTATATCCAAGCTCCAACGCCGGACTATATCCGAGGTATCATAAATCACCTTGGTTCAAAAAGTTGAAGGAGTTTAGCCGAGCTTAATGCCGGAAATGCCCTCTACGGAGCCAGCCACTAGCGCCCGAGCTTTATGCCGGAATGCTTCCAAGGTGGTGCACCACCCCGACTGTGGGCCGATTTTTTGTCAGTATTTTTGATTGGTGCAATTTATTCTCTGCTGAGATATATAGCAAGTAGCCCTCAAAGTGTGTATCGGTCTAAAACTCGAGATGCACCTGAAGGATGACATAAGACCGCTGATCCCAGTAGCCGCTGAGACTCAGGTTGATTTGCAAAATCGGCCTGAGGATCAACTCCTACCTCGGCAGAATACTTCAGGACAAAAAAACGGTGTGCAAAGTCCTCGAGACTCGGGTTGGGTGCGGCCGGCCAATCCTGAGGATCATAATCTCCTCAAAAGCTATATTGCACTTAAATTTTCTGCACTAGATTGCCAATGCAGTAGCCCCCGGGACACTGGTCGGGTGGCAACACCAGATCAGGGGATCGATGTGCCCCTTTAATATTTATAAATAATGAGTGGGAAGCCCAGTAGCCCCCGAGCCTTAATGCGGGCACGGGTGGCCGAATTAAGGATGGATATCCATAGTAAAATCACAAATTATGTCTAATGACTCTATGTATCGAAGGACGTTACATCATTAATGCTCGGATCCGCATTGTACAAAACCTTGTTGACTGACCATCGGCTTCCACCTCCTCGGCCAGTAGTCGAGGAGTGTTTGTCCTACTTTATAAAGCCTTTATGAGGGCAAAGATTTATGACAAACAAGGCAATCTGGCCATACAGTTTTATAAACGAAGGTATGCAGAGAGATATGTTATATTACTGTTTAACATAAGAAATGTCTTCCAAATAAAATAGTCCCGCTATCGGTTCCTTTCTTTGGGTTGTCATGCTAAGCATGATCATGAAACCTTAGCTCTAATGTAAGAGCAAAATATTGAGGATTTAGTTTGGGAGGCCAGTTACTAGCCCCCGGTAGTGTTCGGCAATAGTCGAGGTCAAGCCGTAAACACTTCGGCCAATGTTATGAATGGCCCGTCATTTAACACAGTCATCGGATCGCTGACCAGTTTACGCTTATTGTGACAGTCAGTTTTCGGCTTTCTCTACTGAGGTGCTTAACCATGTGAGCTGGAAGCACAATCGCAGTGGTTCTCCCTTTGCACACCTAGCCGAACAAAGCGGAACGTAGGAGGCAAGCGCAGGAGCCAGGCAACCCAGCTATTGACCGAAGACACAATTCGAAACCGATGCATATATAGCAATATCCGAGAATGTTTTTGCCGAATCTCTAAAGGTGTCCGATGTTGCACTGCGAGACTTGTGCTGAAAACACACAAATAGTTTGAAAGTGCCATAATCTTGGAAAACCAAAAAAACGTCAGTAAAAACTTGACGTCCGAACAAGATCAAGTGTCCGGTGCCAATCCGAAAATTGGAAAAAAAAATTGTGCTTCTGTCGTGCTTTAACATGACATGTCCGATCTCAAGACTTCACGTGGGTTGGCCTATGGCTTCTATCTCCTTATCCCAAAGGCGGAGTACTTCTCCGAGGTCAGTTTAGCAAACTAAACTCAAGCGGCTTTCAGAGAGAAGACAGGCTATCCGGCTATTGACCATAAACTCGAGTCGAAAAAGGAGCGGTAGAAAAAGACTTTGCAACGACCAAGAAGAAAACACATTTACTATAAAACAGCTCATATAAATTTTAAGAGCCCCCAACTGACTTGGGTAAATGAATTTTATGTATAATGATTGTATGTACCGAAGTACTTATATAATATATGTGTTCACCCGAACTTTAAACACGTCTTAACCGACCGTCGACTTCTCCCTCTTTGGCCAAGGGCCGAAAAGTGTCATGTACTCCACCTATCGAGAGTATCGACGGTGTTTCCGATGACCAGGCAATCAGGCCATAAGGCTGGAACAGACAAAAGCGCTTAGGGAACTTATGCTATATTAATGATGAAGTGTAAGAAGCATCTTCGAAGAAAATAGTACCCCCACCGATACCTTTCTCCGGTGCTCATTATTACTATGAGACTTGTGCAATAGATTTTTTGTACTCATGAGTTCCGTTGTGTGCCGACCGTGATTGAAAACAATAAGAGCGCTAGATTTCGGCTTCACCCAGTCTGAGGTCAGAGCTCGGATGACCCGATCGTGACAATCGCAGAGGTGCTCCCTTTACTCCCTAGCCGAACAATCGGGAACGTAGGGGTAAGCACAGGAGCCAGGCAACCCAGCTTGCGGATCTCGGTGTCAAAACCGGCGGATCTCGGGTGGGGGGTCCCGAACTATGCGTCCAACGCGGATGGTAATAGGAGGCGGGCGACACAATGTTTACCTAGGTTCGGGCCCTCGCGATGGAGGTAATACCCTACTTCCTGCTTGATTGATCTTGATGATATGAGTATTACAAGAGTTGATCTACCACGAGATCGGAGAGGCTAAACCCTATAAGCTAGCCTATGGTATGATTGTTGTTATCTCTATCGACTAGCCTGACCCCGGTTTATATAATGCACCAGAGGCCTAGGATAACAAGAGTCCTAGCCGAATACGCCGGTGGGGGAGGAGTCCTTGTCTTGACCACCAAGTCTTGTGGAATCTTCCTTGTATGCGGCAGCTGTCCGAACTGGCCCATGAGTATACGGCCATGGGGGTCCTCGGCCCAATCTAACTGACCGGGAGACAGCGTGGTGAGTAACCCTAGTCGAGGCCACCGTCAGTGGGTTAGAGGCTTGACATGGCAATATGGGAGGCATGATAAAGCAAGTGGTAGGTATCGCGACATAGCAATAGAGCGAGCAACTAGCAAGCAAAGATAGAAGTGATTTCAATGGTATGGTCATCTTGCCTGAGATCCCGCAAGGAAGAGAACGAGTCCATGAAGAAGGCAAACGGATGAAGTCGAACGAATCCTCACAAACGTGACGTTATCGGAATTAACCCGAAGAAGCAACGCCAGAAAGAAGCAAACAACATAGTAAACAACCATCACATGAGCATGGCCTGATGCACAACCAAGTATGATGCATGTCCGATTTAATGAGGCATGGCATGGCAAAGTGCAACAAACAACACTACAAGTTAAGTGGAGCTCAATATGCAAAGTTGCATATTGACAAAACACCACAACAATTATTTAGTTCTCTCCCGTTTAGGTACCCAACAATATTAAATGTTGTTAAACATGGCAAGAGGTGACGCAAATCAAAACTACCTATCTAGGCAAGTTTAAATGAGGCCGGAACAACAAGCAAAAAGTCCGGAAAAATCCTCATGTGCATATTTTAGAGTTGGTACTGTTCTGCCCTAAACCATATTTTAGAGTTGTTAAACATGCAAAGTGATGCCACCATGATAAACTAAGCATTTTTCTACCCCATTTACATATAAAGTTTATTTAAAACCGAGCTATGGTTAATTAGTTATGAAATAAAACATTTTAACATGGCATAGGAGCAAAATGAACTAACAGCAAGTTTAAACATTTTAAACATGGATGAAAGTGGAAAATTATTAATCTACATAAAATTCTAAGCATTTTTATATATAAAACATTTAAACGGATGCACGGTTATTAAGTTATTATAAGCATGAAGTTTAGGGACTATTCTGCAAAACTGCAAATCCCTGGAAATTAACTAAAACATTCTGCGGAGAAAAACACGTCTCGGGCCGAAACTGAAACAGGGGCCGAACAGAGCAGGAGTTGGGGCAGCTCACCCATGGGCTTCAGCCCGGTTGGAGGGGAAGCAGGCCAGGCAGCGCTGGGGTTGGCCTCACCGTGGGCCAAACTAGAGCGATGGGCCAGCCCATGTGCGTGTGGGCGGTCGACGGGTGCTACCTCTTGAGCGCTGCGTCGGTTTTCCCTTGAAGAGGAAAGGGTGATGCAGCAAAGTAGCGTAAGTATTTCCCTTAGTTTTTTAGAACCAAGGTATCAATCCAGTAGGAGGCTACGCGTGAGTCCCTCGCACCTACACAAAACAAATAAATCCTCGCAACCAACGCGATAAGGGGTTGTCAATCCCAATACAGTCACTTACGAGAGTGAGATCTGATAGATATGATAAGATAATATTTTTGATATTTTTATGATAAAGATGCAAAGTAAAATAAAAGGCAATGAAAATAACTAAGTGTTGGAAGATTAATATGATGGAAGATAGACCTGGGGGCCATAGGTTTCACTAGTGGCTTCTCTCAAGAGCATAAGTATTTTACGGTGGGTGAACAAATTACTGTTGAGCAATTGACAGAATTGAGCATAGTTATTAGAATATCTAGGTATGATCATGTATATAGGCATCACGTCCGAGACAAGTAGACCGACTCCTGCCTGCATCTACTACTATTACTCCACACATCGACTGCTATCCAGCATGCATCTAGAGTATTAAGTTCATAAGAACAGAGTAACGCTTTAAGCAAGATGACATGATGTAGAGGGATAAATTCATGCAATATGATAAAAAAACCATCTTGTTATCCTCGATGGCAACAATACAATACGTGCCTTGCTGCCCCTATCGCGTTCAAAAATTATAGATACGTTGGAGACTTATCAACGGGCGCTAGGGCATGGAGCAATCAAAACTTATAGATACGTTGGAGACTTATCAACGGGCGCTGGGGCATTCATCGTCTCGAAGTAGAGGCAAGGCCGACGCAGCAGGAGCTCGCCAGAGTTGAACGGACGGCGGCCGGAGCGAGCAGAGGCCAAGGAACGACAGGGATGGGTGGATCCGGGTGTGGGGTTCCCGGATCCGGCGACGGGCGAGGCGCTGGGCTCCACATGGCCGGTGTCAGGAGGTGGACGGGGCAGCGCCATCGTGGTGGTTGAGTACCTGCGGGAGAGAGAGAGGGTGAGGGAGAGAGGGAGAAGAAGAAGGGGAAGGCGCAAGGCGGCTGTCGGTGTCAAAACCGGCGGATCTCGGGTAGGGGGTCCCGAACTTTGTGTCTAAGGCGGACGGTAACAAGAGGCGGGGGACACAATGTTTACCCAGGTTCGGGCCCTCTCGATGGAGGTAATACCCTACTTCCTGCTTGATTGATCTTGATGATATGAGTATTACAAGAGTTGATCTACCACGAGATCGGAGAGGCCAAACCCTAGAATCTAGCCTATTGTATGATTGTTGTTGTCCTACGGACTAAACCCTCCAGTTTATATAGATACCGGAGGGAGCTAGGGTTACACAGAGTCGGTTACAAGGGAGGAGATCTACATATCCGAATTGCCAAGCTTTCCTTCCACGCAAAGGAGAGTCCCATCCAGACACGGGACGAAGTCTTCAATCTTGTATCTTCATTGTCCAACAGTCCGGCCAAAGTATATAGTCCGGCTGTCCGAGGACCCCCTAATCCAGGACTCCCTCAGTAGCCCCTGAACCAGGCTTCAATGACGACGATTCCGGCACGCAGATTGTCTTCGGCACTGCAAGGCGGGTTCCTCCCCCGAATACTCCATAGAAGATTTTGAACACAAGGATAGTGTCCGGCTCTGCAAAACAAGTTCTACATACCACCGTAGATAGTATAATATTTCCACAAATCTAATCTGCTGACAACTTTTCATAACGTGACATCACATGATGGCCCCGGTTATTATTTGAATTGTTTTTCTCAACCAGCTACTGCACATCTTGCGAGGCGGTTTTCTTGGCACGTCTTGTCGAAGCAAAGATCGCGTCCCCTTATCACGGGATTCTCATCAATACGGGTGTGGGTAACCCAACCGCGCCATTAATCACGTTGCTTGGGGAATAAGAGAATTTACCAGGCAGGTGGGGAGCCGCATAGTTTCTTCCGCCCTTATAAAGGGGTAAGGGTTCCACCTTTTTACCCACGCCTTCTTCTCTCCTGCCCATCCATTCTTGCGCACTCGAGCTCCAGTGCCCAAGTTCGCATTTTCTCCGAAGAACCATTCCAAATATGTCCGGAGTGGGAGGCAAGTGGATGGCCTCTACCGTCTAGAAGAAGGACATCAAGAAACTTTGGGAGGTCGGGTATCTAGCCCAGAAAATCGGCCACCGTCTCCCGACGGCAGGACAGATCGTCCCTACCCCGAAACCCCACGAAAGGGTCGTATTCCTCCCTCATTTTATCCCCGGGCTAGGGTTTCCCCTCCACCCATTTTTTCGCGACATCACGTATTATTACAGGATCGATTTTCATGATCTATCCCTCAATTCCTTCCTCAACATCTCGACATTCATTGTCGTGTGCGAGGCTTTTCTCCACATTCCGCCACACTTTGGCTTATGGCTCAAGATCTTTAATGTGAAGCCCAAGGTAGTGGGCGGTGAGCACGCTGAGTGCGGGGGCGCTATGGTGAGCAAGATGCCCAATGTCACATGGCCAACAGGTACCTTCAATGATTCCGTCAGGGAATGGCAACAGGAGTGGTTTTACATTACTGAGCCGCGCGGCGCGAAGTGGGCCGCTGCTCCCGAGTTCCGATCCGGAGCCCCTCTGCGGCTCACGTCCTGGCTCAAGAAGGGCCTAGACTGGTTTTCGTCCGACGAACCGTTGGTACTCCAGACACGCGTCAAGGATATGGAAGACAAGAATATCGAACTTGTCAATGTAGTATAGGTGATGTTAGTCTGTCGGATGCTACCTTGTCAACACCGGACTTGCAATCTATGGGAATTCGATTCGGCCAAGCACCAGACCATGCGAGAGCTCTTTGGCTCCTTGCACGAAGACTTCTGGAAGGTGCTTTTTAAGCCCGGCAAATCATGGCTAGACTCGGCCGAGGACCGCGGGTACCAACTGTCCCGCCCTGCAAGCTCGGTAAGTTACCATACGTTTTATTCGCATAACTCAAGGGAAATTCTTAATGTGTTTTACACAACTCTCCTAGGACTGGACTAAGAAGGCGGGGCGGATCCAGTGTCCGGCCCCGCTGCCCGAAGAACTGGCCGACCCACTTCTGACGAAGATGTTGGACCCGGCGCCTTACAAGGTGCCGGAGAAGAAGACCGAAAAGGTGGCCAAAAAGACCAGGGGCGGCCTTCGTCACCGTGCCCAACCCGCCTCCGAAGAGGACGAGGAGGAGGAAGACGAATCCCCAGCAGGGGAAGAAAGAAGAGGACGGCCTCCGTACACTTGGAGGCCGAGTCGCCTAAAAGGAAAAAAACTCTTCTTCCGGAAGAGTCCACTGCCGTCGCTGATAGCATCCCGGCGTGGGATCCTAGGGCCCAGCCCCTAGTGAACTCGTAAGTATATAAAATCCAAACACGTTCATGTGTCTGGACCCATCATGGCATAGTATTTTAACCTGAGCCATATTTTTTGTAGTCCGATAGGGTCCCGTTCCGAACAATCCTTGTCCGAGGATTTGCTGAGCTCGGATGCTATGGAGAGCGGGACGTCTCCGAAGGCCTCTCCCCCATACATGGGATCAACATGGAGGCTTCGTCCCAGAAGGACTCCGTCCAAGGAGGGGCGGAGAAAATTGTGAAGGCGGTGCCTGGAGGTCAAACTTCGGGGGCCGGAGACATGGGAGAGAAGATCCCCATAGGAGTCGACGGCGGGGACCATCTTGAATTCGGCCCCCAGCCGGACACAGTTTCGGAGACCAATACGGCTCCGGAATCAAGCAGGCGGCCTTCCTCGGCTGGAGAGGGCATCCCTGTTCCACCGGCGACCTCTGTCCAACCAGAGGCGCCGGGTGCTTTATTGGCGGCGCTGAAGAGCGCCTCCATCGTCGATGAACACCGTGCCCTTATGGGTGCGGTGATTGAGAAGATTCAGTCCGCTTAGAATGGACTGAATGAAGCCTGTATCGACCTTATAAGAGGTTTTGAGGTATGTTTTATACAGTTTCGAAGAGTGTCATAGTATGGATAGTAGCCCCTGATACACTGTCTAGTGAACGAAAGAATCGGACAGAGGATCAAATATATTTTTCACAGGAAGACTCATTTGATGACATCTATCTCTCTTCTTTTGTAAATAGGCGTCTGTAGCGGCTACTGCCGCTCATACCACGGAGGTTTACGGGCTGAATCAAAGTCTGGAGCGGGCCGAAGCGGAGCTTGGCCTGTTGAAAAGGCAGTTGGAAGATCGAAAAGGTATGCACAAATCTTGTTTGCGTTCAGTGCGAACGAATTTTCAGTATGATAGAATATGTGTCATGATTTGCGCCAGGGGTGGTGACCAAAGTCGAGGCTCTGAACAAGGCTGTTGCCGAGGCCGAGGAAAAGGCAGCCGCAGAGCAGGCTCTTCGTGAGAAGCACGAGGCCAAGGTTGTGGAAGCTAAGCGAGAGCTCCAAGAGGCCATGAAAAAATGCGAGACCCTAGAGCAGAGTTTAACGGAGAAAGAATCCGAACTCACCAAGGATCATTAGGCTGTGTGCGATGCCCGTGGGGAAACCCAAGACGCCCTGCAGGAGATCCAAGAGGCGAGGGAGATGACGGCGGGTAAGGCCTTCTTCCATGTAAAGCAAGTATTTGAGGAGAAAATTATATTTTATAATTTTAAGTTTGGATTTGTCCAGGAGTATTTGCGGAACTTCCTCGCATCATATCTGATGCTGCCCAATTCTACCGAGCCGAAGAGGGGAAGACTGTGGATAAGCTCTTCTGGTCGCAGTATCTGGCACTGAATTATCCGGTGCCTTTTACCGATCAACTGAAACAGCTGATCGAACTGCATAAGGCGGCTGAACTAGCCATGAAGGATTTGATTATCCGGCTATGGCCCACCGAGATGATTCCAGGTAGCTACTTCGGGCTCGTGAAGCGACTTGTTAGTGCCTGCCCTCGACTTGACGTCATCAAGCGGTCGGTCTACATAGAAGGTGCACAAATGCCCTTTGCCCATGCAAAGGTGCACTGGGGGGAAGATGGATGCTGAAAAGCAGATGACTGAGGGACCGCCAGAGGGAAAGGAGCACCGCAAGCCCGAATTGTATTATGAAAGTGTCCTGAAAGGATCCTGCCTTGCGGCGGAGCAATGCACCAAGGACATTGTATTTCCATGAATATAGTCATGTTGTCCTTTGTAATGTGCGAACAAGGTCATTTCTATTATTTATTGTCTGTTATAAAAGTTTACCCTCCTTCGCGGCTGTTTTATATATTAAACCTGAGAATTGGCCAGTCATCGGCTTCTGCCCCCCTCATAAGAAATACGGGGGTGTTCAGGATAAACCTGATCACTCTTTACCCCAGTGTTGGGTCCTTTGAAGGAGGTGTTCAGCACAGCGAACCAGGCAATCAGACTATAGGGCTTTATCATTCTCACTTAGCCATATGACCATTAGGAAGGTAGGCGCAACCCCTGGTGTTCGGAAGACCGCATGAGGGGCCCTATAGGCACCTAATCAGAAGAAGAACCGATCCATCGCACGCTACACTGGTTATGGCATTATGCGGGAGAAATCCTTAAAGATTTGACAACCTCTCGAATAGCTAACCAGCTCTCGCCGTATCATGACAGTCAGTTTTCGGCTTTCTCTACTGAGGTGCTCGTTCGGAAGAACCGGGACACAATCGTAGTAGTTCTCCCTATGCCGCCTTAGCTGATATAGCGGAACGTAAGGCAGCAAAACATGGGAGCCGGGCAAACCCAACATTTGACCCAAGACCTGATTTGGAGCTGGTGCATATAATGCTATAAGTTCGGGGTGTCGAACTTCCGTGAAGGTGTTCAGACTTTATTGTCGTATTATGGGTAAAACAAAGCACCACGGAATCTTTAGATATTCCTCGCGGTGTACGGATGCCACTTAACAAAAGAGTTTCAATGAGAAATAATAGCAAATAAGCGTCATATGAATCCACATGTTGTATTTGAGTGATACGTCGATGCGTATGAGTACAGGTAATGTGATAAAAAAAAGGGGAATATGACTGTGGAACCTGCTGGGACCAGGGAGGAAGGAGCTGTGTGCAGATCCAGAGTGTAGTCGGATGGACGTCGCGAGGAATATCTAAAGATTCCCTGGTGCGTTCGAGCTGTTACCATGTCACCAGCCCCGGTCTGCGCAAAGGTGAGCCTTCAAAGGAAATGTAAGAAATATTTGTGTGCCGGAGAGCGGTTGAGCCGTGATATGTGGCATGTTCTGGACTTCGCCGGAATGTTTAGTCGAGCCCTGGGCGAGCCGGGCTATCCTGTCGTGAAGTACTTCGGACTACTTTGAATGTGTCCGGGGGTTTGGCCGTCGACTCAAGATTTGACTGAAAGGTGCCCTCCATTGCTTCTACTATTTAAAGCGGTGGCGTACTCTATGGTACCGAGGGAGAGTTTGGCCTCGCCAAACCGTGACGACGCCGCACGGACCGGGCATCTTGAGTTTACGGTAGGCACAATGTGGCACCGCATTGAATCGAGCGAACACAGTTCACCCGAGCAGTGCCTGATAATCGCTGCAAAAGGGGACGATGTCGAAGATTAACTCTTCGGCGCGGTAATTTCCTGGTGATTTGAAGACTACCTCGAGGGCGATGGACCCGGTACAGCTGGACCCCACACCTGGTATAATACCTCTAAAGGTAGCTTTAGTGGGTTTGATCATCGAATGATCGATGCCCATCTTGCACACTGTGTCATGGTAAAGCAGATTTAGACTGTTGCCTCCGTCCATAAGGACTCGTGTGAGGTGGAACCCGTCAATTATTGCGTCGAGGACTAGTGCGGCTGGATTGCCGTGACTGGTGTTGACCAGATGATCCATTTGGTTGAAGGTGATCGGCCCTAGTTTGTATTGCGGGCTGACTGGTTTCGTTAGGTCGACATCCCTAAAGGTGTGCATCCGGTCCGGGTTGGGAGTGTGGGTGGCATTTACCATATTCACCATTTGGATTTGCTGGAGAGATTTCTTTTGTCCTCCTCTATTCGGTGATCTAGACTCCTCGTCGCTATCATCGCTTTGAGGCCCCTTATCTTTGTTTTTGGCACCTAACCTGCCAGCTTGTTTGAAGACCCAACATTCTCTGTCGGTACGATTGGCTGGTGTTCCTGGTTTGCCATGAATTTGGCATGGACGGTCGAGTATGCGGTCCAAACTGGACGGACCCAAATTGTCATTTTTGAGTGGCCCTGTCCGCTGACCGGACTTAGAGCTATTAAATCCGGCATTGACTGTCGTGTCTTCGGCGCTTTCACCATGTTTGCGACGTTTGTGTTTGTTCCGTCGGGGTTTGCCGTTGCTATATCTGGCCTCTGATTTGCCAGTGTTGCTTGTTGTGTTGTTGCTACGAGCCAACCAGCTATCCTCGCCCATGTAGAAGCGGGTCATGAGTGTCGTGAGGGCTGCCATGGACTTTGGATTCTCTTGGCTGAGATGTCAGACGAGCCACTCGTCACGGATGTTATGTTTAAAGGCCGCTAGGGCTTCGGCATCCAGGCGGTCCATAATTTGGTTCTTTTTGGTTAGGAACCGGGTCCAGAATTTCCTGGCTGACTCTCCGGGCTGTTGTGTTATGTGACTCAAATCATCAGCATCCGGTGGTCGCATATATGTGCCCTAGAAGTTATCCAGGAATGCATCTGCCAGGTTCTCCCAACTTCTGATGGAGTTTGCTGGCAAGCTATTCAGCCAATGCCGAGCCGGTCCTTTGAGTTTCAACGGGAGATACTTGATGGCGTGTCGATCATCCCCGTGGGCCATGTGAATGTGGAGGAAGAAATCCTCGATCCATACCGCGGGGTCAGTAGTACCATCGTATGATTCAATGTTCACGGGTTTAAACCCTTCTGGGAATTCATGATCCATTACTTCATCAGTGAAGCATAGGGGGTGTGCGGCGCCTCTGTGCCAGGCTATGTCACGACGCAGTTTGTACGAGTCTTGTCTGCTATGTTCGGCCCGGCCGGATTTGCTTTTGGTATATCCGGCATGACGGTCATCGTCATGTGTTGGGGCGCGCCCTCGTGATCTGAAGATCGACCTTTTGTGTCCTGCTTTGTTTTCCAATACGTCTCGCAGGTCCTGTGTGTTACCCCGGGCCTTGCTATTTTTGTTTGACTGGCAACGGGGTGCGGGCTTCACTTCGGGCTTGTATGCCACTTTGTCCCGGCCATGAGGTGGCCGGTTTGTCGCATCATACGCTGGAAGCGCGGGCTTTAATGCTTCCTCTTCAAGTTGGGGTAGCAACCTGCACTTTGGGAAACTTTTGATTGGGCGCTCGAGTTCGTGTTCCTCGGCTGCCAGGACCTCAGTCCATCTATCCTCTAGCAGATCTTGCTTAGTTTGAAGCTGTTGTTGCTTTTTCTTTAGGCTTTTTGCTGTGGCAATAAGCCGGCGCTTAAAGCGCTCCTGTTCGACGGGATCCTCAGGCACGATAAATTGTTCATCGCCGAGGCTCACCTCGTCTTCGGAGAGAGATATGTAATTGTCATCCTCTGATTCTCCGTATCGTGGTTTTGACACGGCAGATGTCCTCGTGAAAGGACTTAGTCGTGGAGCCATCGCAACGGGTTAGCTTGAAGGGGTTAAAGCGGACACAGGGACGCAAGAGAGTTTATACTAGTTCGGCCCCTTCGATGAAGGTAAAAGCCTACGTCTAGTTGTGATGGAATTGATGGGGTTTCGATGACTAGGGAGCAAACAAGCTTCGCCTAAGTCTCGAGTTGTTGTCTGTTGTCCCTGAACCGCCGCCGGGTCGTCCCCTTATATACACGGGTGACGCCCATCGGTTCACAGAGTCCCAATACCAGCTCATAGATGTGTCCGGTTTGGTCTCTACTTATTCCTAACTTACAATACAAGTTACATACCAACGCCGGTTTACGGCTACAGGCCTTGAACCGACTATGGGCCTTGAGCCCTCATCTGCCTTCTTGGGCTTTAACATAGTTAACTACTAACGAAGTTAACCCGGCCCAGATAGGCCGGTTTACGCCCAGTAGTGATATCCCCAACATTAGGCCCCAGATTGATTTGAACAGGTTCATGTCAATCCTTAGCAAAAATCTTCATCTTCAACATCTTCTTGTAGTTTGTTGAACCGCCGTGAAGTCATCTTCTCTGGTCGTTGTAAACCGGCGTGACGTCACCTGTTATAAAGAAACTTATCCATGATACCTTTTTTGTTTAATGGGTCTGCGACAATCGAGGCGACAGCTTCGTTTCCAAACCCACGGTCCCTTGATTTTCGCGCCTGACGCATGTCCCTTGCCTTATAAATAGGACCGAAGGGTCATTTCTTTTTCCCCTTCATGCCCTTCTGCTTCGTCTTCCCTGCGTCGTCCAGCCTTGGAGCTCTGCCGCCGTCGACAACCTCTGCTCCAACCTTGGCCGCTGCATGACCCTGATTGTACCAGAACATCGCGGCGACCTTCTGCTTCTTCCTCGGCTCCGGTGAGTTCTTCACCTTTTCCTTAGATCCGTTCTAGGGTTTCCAAGTTCTTCAGTGTTCATCGTCTGCTTCGTACTCATATGATAGATCTTAGACGAACATGTGAACCTTTGCTCTGTGTAGCGGTAGTTTTTAGCATCCGCCTTCACTTACATGCCCCAAGACCATATATCTACCTGTATCTCTGCCCATTGATTCAGTACTGTTCTTTTTTAAACCTTGAATATTTTCCTTCTTTTCTGAACTTGCTTCAGATATGTCGCCGTAGAGAAATCTTCTGAAATCTGTTTCTGTACACTTACCCATCCGCAATCTCAACTGTTTCAATGCTTAGATCCGGCGGTTTAACTTTGTAGAAAAATTGCCAAGCCGGTATATATCATTAGTCCCCTTGTTGAATCGCCAGATGCTGTTGCTTCATAAAACTCCGGTTTAGATAGAGCTGTCTCCGGTTTAACATTATACATACCAGTGTACTTTAATCAATGCATTCTTGAACCGGAATCACCTATCTTGTAGATTTCATCATGGCCAAGCAAGTATATGAGTGCAACTGGGTTCCTTCTCGCGTCACAGAGACTCAACTGAACAATTTAGTCCTGATCGGCGCTTTAGGCAGCAAAGACACCATCCATTGGAGGGTCCCTGGCAAAGAATGCCCTCCCACACCTCAAGAAGGAGAAGTCGTTGTTTTCGTAGATCACTTAGCCCGGGGCTTTAAGCCGCCCGGTTCTAAATTTTACCGAGACGTTTTAGCCGATTTTCAACTCCGCCCACAAGACACTGGCCCCAATTCTGTTACAAACATGTGTCACTTCCAAGTGCTCTGTGAGGTGTTCTTTCAAGAGGAGCCCACAGTGGAGTTGTTCAGAGACTGCTTCCATCTAAACCGCCGTACTGAGTTTACTGACAGTTCCAATACGGAATTGGGTGGTGTGGCGATTCAGAAAAGGAAAGAGGTCACATACCCTCACGCCAAACTGCACAGCCACCCCAAAGAGTGGAATCAAACATGGTTCTATTGCAAAGACACCTCCCCTGTTGGTGAAAATCCTTTGCCTGGATTTCGTCCGGAGTGGCTTAGCAATACACACCCCTTTCCGCAAAGGCTGACTACCAAGGAGAGAAGCAAATACGCTCCTCAACTGTCCAAGCTCAGAGCCTTCATGGCCAATGGTCTAACAGGAGTTGATCTCGCTCGTTGTTGGATATCGTGGAGCATACTGTCCCTTAGTCAGCGCTCCGGTTTCATGTGCGAGTATACTGGCAGTGTTGATGACCCACTGCGACATGCTAACATCCAGCTCACCGACCAGGAAATCACAGAGGCTGTGAATAAAATGCTGAATGAACCGGAACATGTCTGTGCTCGAACCAGCCTGCTTCCCTTATGTGCCACCAACAAACCGCCAGCTGTAAGAATTTGATATTTCTTTTAACTGAACCTGTTATTGATATATCTGGTCATTGTTTAATATCAATGTCTGTTGAAACAGGGTAATGATCCGTTTTTTAGCAAGAAACTTCCACGGGAGAAGCCAGAAAAAGCAGACAAACCGGAACGACCAACCCGGCCAAAGACTAAAGTCGTGAAACGGCCTGCTCAGAAGAAGAAAACCACTGCATCTTCTGATCCGGGCCCTGATGATGATGTGGGTAATCCAGACCTTGAGGTAGAGCTTGACTCACTTGGCTTATTTTTCATGCGCCTTATTGATGATGATATTTGTCAGGATGATGCCGAAGCCAGCCATGCTGATGCTGCAGAGGTAATTATTCTCTCTTCCGATTCAGATCCTTTGCCTTCACTAAAAATCCATCAGGCAAACCGGAAGGTTAAATTTTCTCATCCTCTTTCTTACTTGGATCCCAAATTTCTTATGAAGACCCAACAGCACGAAGCTCGCCGCACAACCCGGCACAGCGGCCAGGTAGTTACCTCCGCTAGTTTACCGAACAGTCCGGTTCGGAAACGCCGTTCAGAGGTCTCTAATTTGCTTGTTAGTGCTTGTCCTAAAGCGGGCTATTTTCGTCAACCTCTTAATCCATCTGACTCCAATTATCAGGTTACTTCCCACTCATCTTCTGGCGAATCATCGGCTACTCAGCTGCCACCGCTCAAAACGGTGCTTGGGTAAGCTATACTTATCATAATATTTTCCGGTACATCACCTTGGAACATATGATGTATTTGACTTTGTTATTCCTTTCAGGGCCAAGCCTAGGCCGAGCAAGAAGGCTCGCCTGGATAAAGCGGTCGAGGAAGACGCTGTCCCTGAACCGGGTAAAGCCCCAGATCTTGAAGCGGCTATTCATGAAGACATACCCAATGATCCACCACAGCAGGATGACGTTTTTATTGCTGAAGAAATGCCTATTGACACCTCAGGCCCTGTCAACCAGCCCACAAGCCCCATCCGGATTGAGAAATCCACCGGTCCATCAAAGCCTACTGATAAGCCAACTACCCCAGTGCAAACCGGCGATGCCAAGGATGATGAGGTTGTTATTACTGGCATTGGTCGCATAGAGCCAGGCAATCCCGTTGCTTTATCCAGACACACTGGCAAGGAAGAATTTGCTGCCATTGGCAAGGGAAAATGGAATGCTGATCTGACAACTTATGCCGCTTTGAATGCCCAAGATCTCCATTCCGGCTATCTGAACCGGCTATACACCAGCCGTGACTATGAAGCTGGTCTGGTTAATATGATGAAAGAGAAATTTGAGGTAACTTCCATGTACTTTTTCCTGTTTGGATATTTCAATCTTGTTAACTCTCCTAGCCCCCAAGGGCTGGTTTAGAATCTGCATCCAAACCGGGACTTGCAAATATAAATCCCAATGCTTCGGAATTCGCTGATGTAGCCCCCAAGGGCCGGTTCAACTTAGTGTAGTTAAACCGGGACTTGCTAATATAAATCCCAATGCTTCGGAATTTGCTGATGTAGCCCCCAAGGGCCGGTTCAACTTAGTGTAGTTAAATCGGGACTTTAAGTAATTGAGATCGCCGCATCAGAATATATTCGAGCAAATAGCCATTAGCCCCCAAGTGCCAAGTTGAATACTTGTATTGATCTTGGGACTTTATAATCAAGTGAAATATGAAGATCAAATAGGCATTAGCCCCCAAGCGCCAAGTGCATAACTTGTTATGTGGTTGGTGCTTCAATTCTTGCACTGCTTGCTGAATCATATAACTGTCTGTATGCAGGCTGAGCTGAAGACAAAAGAGACCCAAATCGCCGATCTCCAAGAAAATCTCAAGTCCCAACAAACTAAAACCTCAAAAGCAAAAGAGGAGTTGACCAGCGCCTTAAGCGTCATGGAACAGCTTAAGAAGGATTTCAAGAAGGAGCGGGCGGATTGGGCCACTGAAAAATCCGCTTTAACCAAACGAGCAGAAGACACCGAGGCTGCACTAAAACCGGTGGTGGACGAACTGACCAGCATAAAGCGGCACGTGCATGCCATGACCGCTGCTATCTTTGGTAAGCCGGTTTGATTTCTGAATTGATTCGGCCGTCTTATAGAGCTGCCGGTTTGTTAACCCTTTGTGATATTTCAGGGACACACATTGGTCACTTGGGGTCAGATGTGTGGAAGAAATTGAAAGCCGCCTACACGCTGATCGAACAACTGTACACTGGTGCACAGCGGATCATCTGTACTGCATCCCACAACAATCTGGCGCCCACTTTGATTCAGGACACTCTGAAGAAACTGTCGGTGCTTCCTGCTCGGGTTGAAGAGTTGAAGAAATCTGTTGCTCGAACCGGTGCGATCAATGCCTTAATCCGGGCAAAAGCTTGGGTGCCGGATTTTGATCCTGTTGAAGCGGCTCAGGGCTATCCCAGCTTGAAGGAAGACGGGTCAGAGTTTAATGAAGCGGATCTGCGAGCAATAAACCAGGAGGTGCGTCCGCTAGCTTGTCAATTGGTTGAAGAAGCAGACTTGTCTCATTATCAAGCCCAATATGACAATCAAAACAAGCGAGTAGCTGCACCAATTCATGAAGCGGAAAATCTTATCCCTCCAATCCGTAAGCATACTTACGCTCCTGATATTGAACCGTCGTTGCTGATCCATGATGAAGCTGTCTTTCGAGCATTAATGGGAATCGACTGGACAACTGTTGATTTCCAGCCGCTGGGTAGAGAAACTGAAGTTGAAGCGGCGTGGGATGACCCACAACCATCAGGCCAGGCTGGTGACCAAGCTTGAACCGGAAGCCGGTTTAAACTGCTTCTCCTTTGAAAAAACAATGATCTTATTTTGGGCACCGTGTTGCCTTGTAATAGGCTAGCTGATACTCTTGATCTTAATGTGCCTTCGTGCATAACCACTGCAACTTGTGCTTCCTTTGGGTGATGAACTTTCCAAAGTATTTTCTGCAACATAAAAAATCTTAAAGTGCCACCGCGGTTGTACCGACAGGCGGAGTATGATGTCTGCATATATGAAATCAAAATATCTGAAATTTAAGCATATGATCAAATCTTTGAGATACATAATACCTGCCATCATTGGGCATGAAGTTGGCTTAGCCAATCTTGAAGCAGAGGTTTCATAAACCCACACTGTTGGAGGAGATAGCAGCTCTTGTATATATATAATGCCGGTTTACCATGTAAACCGTGCCGGGTTATAATAAAACACCGAGTTACTCCATAATAGGATGTTAACAAAAAATCAAACCGCGCAAATAGTCTCCGGATCAAAAATGGACTGTGTTTCGTCAATTGACAGTTTGAACTGGCTTAAAACTTTGTCGGTTTAAAAAACGCAACAAAAAAGAAAAAATATCTATCAAAGAAAAATTTCAAGCAAAGGCAATGATAAAACCATTTGCAAAAAGAGGCTTTATTTGAGCCGATCAGATGGCGTTACCATGGTCGGACACGACCAAGCGCCCGATAGGTGTAGCTATGGTTCAAGTCAGCCAGGTCCCCAAATGAAACCGTGGCGTTTATGCCGATCAAGAGGCGTGGCAATGGTTCGGGTTCGACCAAGCCCCCAAGTGATTCTGTGGCCTTAGGCCGATCAAGAGGCGTGACTGGTTCAGACGTGACCAAGTCCCCAAGTGATCTGGTGGCTCTCACCTATCAAGAGGTGTTGCATTGGTTTGGACACGACCAAGCCCCCAAGTGATAAACATGATGCTTTGAAAAGCTAACTCAAGGGGTAAACTGGAGGCCGCTTTAGAACAACTCCGTGTAACCACACATGATGTAAAAGAACAGATACCCCGCTTTAGCTGAGGTTCCGGTTTATTATATTTAATCATAATATATACATCGTTGTAATATGTACATAAGTAGAGCCAATGGCTCAGGTATAGTAAGGCCGAAGATGAGCTATGTTCCACGGCCTGTTGGTCTCCTCTTCTGATGTACGTGAGTCTTTATGCTCTCGAATATCGATCAGATAGTATGACCTGTTGTGCAGATTCTTGCTGACCATGAAAGGTCCTTCCCAAGGTGGGGATAGCTTATGCATATCAGTCTGATCTTGGATGAGCCGAAGCACCAAATCTCCTTCCTGAAAGGTTCTGGTTCTGACTCGGCGACTGTGATAACGACGAAGATCCTGTTGGTAAATCACCAAGCGGGCGACTGCTATGTCACGTTCTTCATCCAACAGATCCAAAGCGTCTTGCTGTGCTATCTCGTTTTCCGCTTCAACATAAGCCGCCACAGGAGGTGAGTCATGACGGATATCACTAGGGAGAACCGCCTCCGCTCCGTAGACCATGAAGAACGATGTGTATCCTATTGATCTATTGGGTGTAGTATTGATGCTCCATAACACAGATGGTAACTCTTCTACCCAACAACCCGGTGTTCTCTGCAAAGGAACCATAAGCCGGGGCTTGATGCCTCTCAAGATCTCTTGATTAGCCCTTTTTGCTTGACCATTGGACTGTGGGTGTGCCACTGATGAAACGTCAAGCCGGATGTGCTCCCATTCGCAGAACTCCTTCATGGCACCCTTGGATAAATTGGTACCATTATCTGTGATGATACTGTGTGGAAAGCCAAAACGGAAAATCACTTTTTTGATGAACTGAACCGTCGTGGCCGCATCACACTTGCTAACAGGTTTTTCCTCCACCCACTTTGTAAACTTGTCAACCGCCACCAGGAGGTGGGTCTTATTATCCTTGGACCTTTTGAAAGGCCCAACCATATCCAGCCCCCAAGTCGCAAACGGCCAAGTAATTGGAATCATTCTCAATTCTTAAGCCGGCACATGAGCACGTCTTGAAAACTTTTGGCAACCGTCACATCGTCTGACCAGATCCTCCGCGTCAGCATGAGCAGTTAACCAATAGAAGCCATGGCGAAATGCTTTAGCCACCAAAGATTTTGAACCGGCGTGGTGACCACAATCTCCTTTGTGAATCTCACGCAAAATTTCACAGCCTTCTTCAGGAGACACACAGCGTTGAAACGCCCCTGATACACTGCAATGATGCAACTCGCCATTGACAATAGTCATGGACTTGGACCGCCGGATTATCTGTCGGGCCAGAGTCTCATCCTCTGGTAATTCGCCCTGGTTCATGTACGCCAGGTAAGGAAGTGTCCAATTCGGAATGACATGAAGAGCTGCTACCAATTGAGCCTCTGGATCAGGAATAGCCAAATCCGCTTCATGAGGGAGCTTCACCGACGGGTTGTGCAGCACATCCAGAAAAACATTGGGCGGGACCGGTTTGCGCTGTGAGCCCAGCCGGCTTAAAGCGGCCGCCGCTTCATTCTTCCGTCGGTCCACGTGGTCCACCTGATAGCCTTTAAAGTGACCTGCAACAATATCCACCTCACGACGATATGCTGCCATGAGTGGGTCCTTGGAATCCCAAGTGCCAGATACTTGTTGAGCCACGAGGTCTGAGTCACCAAAGCACTTAACTCGACTTAGATTCATCTCCTTAGCCATCCGGAGACCATGGAGCAAGGCTTCATACTCAGCTGCATTGTTAGTACAAGGGAACATTAAGCGGAGAACGTAACAAAACTTATCACCTCGTGGGGAAGTTAATACGACTCCAGCCCCCGAGCCTTCCAATTGCCTGGATCCGTCAAAATGGATGGTCCAATATGTGTGATCCGGCTTTTCTTCAGGTGCTTGCAGTTCCGTCCGATCATTGATGAAATCAACAAGTGCTTGAGACTTAACCGTCGTTCGAGGCACAAACTTCAACCCGTGCGGCCCAAGCTCTATAGCCCACTTGGCAATCCGGCCAGTCGCTTCCCGGTTGTGGATGATATCCCCCAATGGAGCAGAAATGACCACCGTAATGCGGTGCCCTTGGAAGTATTGCTTGAGCTTCCGGCTTGCCATGAAAACTCCATATACCAGCTTCTGCCAATGCGGATACCTTTGCTTGGACTCAATGAGTACCTTGCTGATATAATAGACCGGACGTTGAACCGGATGCTCCTTGCCTGCCTCTTTTCGCTCCACCACAATAGCCACACTGACCGCACGAGCATTAGCAGCAACATATAGTAGCAACGGCTCCTTGTCCATGGGAGCGGCGAGCACAGGCGGATTGTCCAATTGCCGCTTTAAGTCCTAAAATGCTTTGTCAGCAGCAGAACTCCAGACGAATTGATCCGTCTTCTTCAACATCTGATACAAAGGGATTGCCTTATCACCAAGGCGGCTGATAAACCGGCTTAACGCGGCAATCCGGCCTGCCAGGCGTTGAACATCGTTGATACACTTAGGTTTAGCCAGGGAGGTGATGGCTGTGATCTTCTCTGGATTAGCCTCAATTACCCTGTTGGACACCAGAAAACCCAATAATTTGCCCGCCGGTACTCCAAAGACACACTTGGCCGGATTAAGCATCATCTTGTACGTCCTCAGGTTATCAAAGGTTTCCTTCAAGTCGTCAACCAGAGTCTCCTTCTCCCTTGACTTAACCACGATATCATCCACGTAAGCATGTACATTATGACCAATCTGCTTGTGAAGACAATTTTGTACACACCGTTGATAAGTTGCCTGGGCACTCTTGATCCCAAAGGGCATAGACACATAGCAAAAGGCTCCAAAGGGAGTTATGAATGACGTCTTCTCCTGGTCCTTAACTGCCATTTTGATCTGATGATAGCCAGAATATGCATCCAAAAAACTCAAACGCTCACAACCTGCCGTAGCATCAATAATTTGATCAATACGGGGGAGGGCAAAGGGATCTGCTGGACAAGCCTTATTAAGATCTGTGTAATCCACACACATGCGCCAGGTGCCGTTTTTCTTAAGGACCAGCACCGGATTGGCAAGACACTCAGGGTGGAAAACTTCAACAATAAAGCCAGCTGCTAAGAGCTTGGCTACCTCTTCTCTAATCGTCTTGCGTCTTTCTTCGTTAAACCGGCGGAGGAACTGTTTCACCGGTTTGTATTTAGGATCCACATTAAGGGTGTGCTCAGCGAGTTGCCTCGGTACACCTAGCATGTCAGAGGGCTTCCATGCAAAAATGTCCCGATTCTCACGGATGAACTCGATGAGCACGCTGAGCCGTTTCGACGAGGTCGGTGCAGATGTCCGGCTCAGGGCCCGGTTCACCGATCTTGCCGATGAAAACGTCTATGCCACCAAAGGGGACCCGGTACCCGTACTCAACTGAGCCGTCCTCGGGGCCCCAGCCTGCATCATCGATGTAGAGCTTGCCGCGACGACTCTTAGTCATCCGGCCCACAGCGTAGCCCTCGAGTCCTTCAAAGCGGCCCTCCAAGAACTTGAAACCATCGTGCGATAGCCCCACGGTGGGCGCTAACTGTTGTGGTTTTGTCACGGCAGATGTCCTCGTGAAAGGACTTAGCCGTGGAGCCATCGCAATGGGTTAGCTTCAAGGGGTTAAAGCGGACACAGGGACGCAAGAGAGTTTATACTAGTTCGGCCCCTTCGATGAAGGTAAAAGCCTATGTCTAGTTGTGATGGAATTGATGGGGTTTCGATGACTAGGGAGCAAACAAGCTTCGCCTAAGTCTCGAGTTGTTGTCTGTTGTCCCTGAACCGCCGCTGGGTCGTCCCCTTATATACACGGGTGACGCCCATCGGTTCACAGAGTCCCAATACCAGCTCATAGATGTGTCCGGTTTGGTCTCTACTTATTCCTAACTTACAATACAAGTTACATACCAACGCCGGTTTACGGCTACAGGCCTTGAACCGACTATGGGCCTTGAGCCCTCATCTGCCTTCTTGGGCTTTAACATAGTTAACTACTAACGAAGTTAACCCGGCCCAGATAGGCCGGTTTACACCCAGTAGTGATATCCCCAACACTCCGTCTTCTGCCTGTTCCTTAGAGCTGGCTTGCCCATCCTCCTGCTCGAAGCCTGGCTGGAGGGGATTGTCTTCGTCTTCGGCACTATTCGCAGCGTTATTGTCTCCTGTGCCGGTATCGTTGTTTTTGCTATGGCGGGGCTTAGAGCAACGCCGATGACGCCGGTTCTTGGATTGCTTCTCGGAGGGATTATCCTCCGTTGCCTTATTGCCATCACTTTCTTTGGGGGTGTCCACCATGTATATATCATACAATGAGGTGGCAGTCCAGCGCCCTGTGGGCGGTGGTTCCTGTTCGTCTCCCGCATCATCGTCCATACCGCCGATCTCTTCGGAGTCGAAATCGAGCATGCCGGTTAAGTCGTCGACAGTGGCTACTAAGTGGGTGGTGGGTGGGGAATGAATTTCTTCGCCGTCCACTTCCCACTCGAGCCGGACATAGTTTGGCCAAGGGTCTCCTGACAAGGAGAAAGACCGTAATGAGTTTAGTACGTCGCCTAGGGGCGAGTGCTGAAAGATATCCGCGGAGGTGAACTCCATGATCGGTGCCCAATCAGATTGGATGGGCACGGACGCGAGCGGTTCGGAGTCTGTGGCCAGGGACGAATTCGAGTGTCCGGCAACACAGGTCTCATAGGAGGTGAAGTCAGTATTCGGCTCTATCGCCACTAAGTGTGCGGCCTCCGTGGCGGGGTCCATCCACCCATCCTCGGACGGTGCGATCTGTTCTAGATTGAGGGCCGGAGTAGTTACAGGTGTGATCTCCCGAACACTGTCTGATGGTAGAGCTAAATCATGCTCATCATGACTGTGCGGCATACCTGACATGAGTTCGAATCCGTCGAAGATCAAGTCTCCGCAGATGTCGGCGGTATAGTTCAAGCTTCCAAACCTGACCTGATGGCCCGGGGCGTAGCTCTCGATCTGCTCCATATGGCCAAGCGAGTTGGCCCGCGGTACAAGCCGCTGAATACGAAGATCTGTCCGGGGAGGAAAACCTCACCCTGGATCGCATCGTTGCCGATTATTGAAGGAGCCATCAATCCTTATGATGACGACACAGTGGAACTCTCAATGAAAGCACCAATGTCGGTGTTAAAACCAGCGGATCTCGGGTAGGGGGTCCCGAACTATGCGTCTAAGGCGGATGTTAACAAGAGGCAGGGGACACAATGTTTACCCAGGTTCGGGCCCTCTCAATGGAGGTAATACCCTACTTGCTGCTTCATTGATCTTGATGATATGAGTATTACAAGAGTTGATCTACCACGAGATCGGAGAGGCCAAACCCTAGAAGCTAGCCTATGGTATGATTGTTGTTGTCCTATGGACTAAACCCTCCGGTTTATATAGAAACCGGAGGGACCTAGGGTTACACAGAGTAGGTTGCAAGGGAGGATATCTACATATCCGAATTGCCAATCGTGCCTTCCACGCAAAGGAGAGTCCCATCCGGACACGGGACGAAGTCTTCAATCTTGTATCTTCATAGTCCAACAGTCCGGCCAAAGTATACAGTCCGGCTGTCCGAGGACCCCCTAATTCAGGACTCCCTCAGCGGCGCGGGCTGGCCTTGGAGGTTGGCCGCGGCGACCGGCACCGGAGATGATCGCCGGGAGGGGGGACGCGGAAGTGTGGTCGGACGGGGAGGAGCTCGGGCTCTCCCGATCCTGGACAGGGACGGCGGTGCGGTACGGGTGCCTCGGTCGTAGATCGGCCCGGGGCGGGCCACGGATGGGCCTAGCAGGGCCACAGTGATGTGGGGCGCAGGGGAGGAATGTGTGGCGGCGCGGGAGAGGCCACAGGGGGCGGCTGGCGGCGGCGCAACCACTCGCGGCTTGCCAAGTGGCGGGGAGAGGTGGCCGGCGGCTGATCCGAGGAGGGAGGCGGCTGGCTGGCTACGGAAATTGAGGAGGGGGGTAGGTAGGAGGCCAAAATGGCAGGGGAGACGTCTATAAATAGAAAGGGGCTAGGGTTAGGAGTTTAGAGGGGTTTGAGGCCGTCCCGGAGCCTTCCGATCGCGATCTGACGCACCGGTCGAGACGGGAGGTTGGTTGGGCCTAGGTGGGGGTAGTGGACTGTGCAGAAGGCCTCAGGATGAGAGAAGAGAAGAGAGAGAGAGAGACCCGGCAGCAATTTCCGGAGACCGAAAACGTCCGATGTTTGACCGGCTATATTGCCGCTATAGTTATCCGTTGGGGCGTCAGACGGACTCCGCATGCGATGAAACTTGGCAGGCGGCCTACCTACACTATAACAAGACCGCACGCCAACTCTCATCCCATTCCGATAAGATTTTCCGGCCACTTATAAAATACTATTTCAGACGTGTCGCGGGCGTGTGCAAGTGTGTCTAGGCTCAGAACGGACAACGGAGAGAATTGGGAGAACCCGGACGGATGCATGTTTTGAAAACAAGATGATGCAATGCACATGATGACATGATGAAATGCAACACGCAAGCAAATGTCATGGCAACGTCGGCGAATAACTGGAAGACACCTGGCGCATCGGACTCGGGGCGTCACACAATATGGGCATCTAGGTCCCGCTATTGGTTATTGACCGGAGAGGCGTCTCGGTCATGTCTACATCATTCTCGAACCCATAGGGTCCGCACGCTTAACATTCATTGGCGATATAGTACTATATGACTTATCTGAATTGGTGATCGAATGTTGTTCGGAGTCCTGGATGAGGTAACGGACATGACGAGGAGCTCCAGAATGGTCTGGAGGTAAAGATTGATATATAGGACGATGCTATTTGGTCACAGGAAAGGTTTTGAAATGTACCGGGTATTCATCGGATCACCGGAAGGGGTTCAGGGAGGCCTCGGGAGGTTATTGGGCCATATGGGTGATAACCCACAAGTATAGGGGATCATTTGTAGCCTTCTTCGATAAATAAGAGTGTCGAACCCAACGAGGATCTAAAGGAAGAACAAATATTCCCTCAAGTTCTATCGACCACCGATACAACTCTACGCACATTTGACGTTTGCTTTACCGGAAACAAGTATGAAACCATGTTGTAGGTGTGATGCTATAACTACTTCGCAAGAATAAAACTAGAAGTACTTTCCAAGATAATAGAAGTTAGGTGTTTAGTAAAAGGGTTTGTGTCAACAAGAAAGTTATTTGTCCCTAGGCAATCGATAACAAGTACCGGTAATCATTCTTGTAATTTTATATGAGGGAGAGGCATGAGCTAACATACTTTCTCTACTTGGATCATACGCACTTATGATTGTAACTCTATCAAGCATCCACAACTACTAAAGATCATTAAGGTCATGAAACCCAACCATAGCATAAAGTATCAAGTTCTCTTTATCCCATACGCCATAGCCCACCTACTCGGGTTTAAGCTTCTGTCACTCTCGCAACCCACCATAAGCGAACCATGAACATATTGCAACACCCTACAGCGGGGGCCCTCATGTTTTCGCGAGAATGGAGGGCACCGTAGGACAGCACCATAAATAAAATATACAATCATACCAACCAAGATCATGATTAACCCATAGGACAAAACAGATCTACATAAACATCATAGGATAACCAAATATCATTGGGAAATAATATATGGAGTTGAGCACCATGTTTAAGTAGAGATTACAGCGGGGAGAAGAGTTGTTACACCATTGCATAGATGGGGAGAGAGTTGGTGTTGACAGTAGCAAGATTGTTGATGTAGATCGCCATTTCGATCGTTGCCACCGGCGGCACTCCGGCGCCAATGGGTGCGAGGGGGAGAGAGCCCCCCTACTTATTCTTCTTCCTTACTCCCCCGCCCCTATATGGGGAGGAGAATCCCCCCTCTGGTCCATGGTCTCCTTTGGTGGCGGAGGGGTGGGAGCCCCTCCAAGATTGGATCTCCCTCTATGTTCTCTTCTGTTTCGTGTTCCCAGATCTGGCCGAAAACCGTTTCTTATATTCCAGGAGATCCGTAACTCCGATTGTGCTGAGATTTTAACACGAATTTTTTCCGAATATAAGCTTCCTTTCGCCCGAGGTAGAGCTCCAACCAACGTACAAGGTGAGCACAACCTACCACCATGCGCCTGGCTCAGGGGTGGTGCGCTAGTGTCTTGTGCCCTGTGTGGGCCTCCATTTGCGGTGATTCCAACTCCCAAACATCACATATATTCCAAAATAACTCTTCGCAAAATTTTATTGAATTTGGACTTCGTTTGATATGGATATTCTGTGATACAAAAAACATGCAAAAAATAGGAACTAGCACTGGGCACTGGATCAATAAGTTAGTCCAATAAATCATATAAAAAGTTGCGAAAAGTGTGTAAAAGTTGTATAATATTGGCATGAAACAATCAAAAAGTATAGATATGACAGAGACGTATCAGCATCCCCAAGCTTAGTTCCTGCTCGTCCTCGAGTAGGTAAATGATAAAAAAAGATGATTTTTGATGTGGAATGCTACCTAACATAAACTTGATCATATATCTTATCATGGCATGAATATTAAGACATAAGTGATTCAAAGCAATAGTCTAATATTTGACATAAAGACAGCAATACTCAGGCATCCAACAAACAATCATGTCTTTCAAAATATCAATGCTAAAGAAAGCTATCCCTACAAAGTCATATAGTCTTGTCATGCTCTGTCTTCTTAACACAAAGTATTCATCATGCACAACCCCGATGACAAGCCGAGCAATGGTTCATTCTTTTTAACGCGCTTCAGCTTTTTCAACTCTCATGCAATACATGAGCGCAAGCCATGGATATAGCATTACGGGTGGAATAGAGTATAATGGTAGGGGTAAATATACAGAAGACAAAAAAGTAAGAAAGCCTAACATAGACGCGGCTAACCAACAGGCTATGGAGATGCCCATCAATTGATATCAATGCGAGGAGTAGGGGGGTTTCCATGCAACGAATGCACCAAGAGCTATAAGTATGAAAGTTCCATATGAAAACTAAGTGGGTGTGCATCTAATCCTACAATGAAAAATTCCCACTAGTATATGAAAGTGACAACATAGGAGACTCTCCATATGAAAAACATGGTGCTACTTTGAAGCACAAGTGTGGTAAAGGATATTAACAATGCCCCTTCTCTCTTTGTTTATTTTTTATATATTTTTTCTTCTTTTTCTTCTTTTTTCTTCTTTTTTCTTCTTTTTTTCTTTTTTTTTCTTTTTCTCTCATCGCCCGGAGTCCCATCCCGACTTGTGGGGGAATCATAGTCTCCATCATCCTTTCCTCACTGGGGCACTGCTCTAAAAATGAATAATGATGATCATCACAATTCTATTTACTTATAACTCAAAAGAAATAAAAATTACAACTCGATACCTATGACAAAGTATGACTCTATATGAATGCCTCTGGCAGTGTACCAGGATGTGCAATGATCTAGAGTAACATGTATGAAAAATGATGAACGGTGGCTGAGCCACAACTACTATGTCAGCTATATGATCATGCAAAGCAATATGACAATGAATTCTCAAGTCATCAAACGAAAGCGATGGAAGTTGCATGGCAATATATCTCAGAATGGCCATGGAAAAGTCATAATAGGTAGGTATGGTGACTGTTTTGAGGAAGATATAATAAGGCTTATGTGTGATAGAGCATATCATATCACGGGGTTTGGATGCACCTGCGAAGTTTGCACCACGTCTCGATGTGTGAAAGGGAAATGCACAGTACCGTAGAGGCTAGCAAATTGCAGAAAGGTAAGAGCGTGTATAAGCCATGGACTCACATTACTCATAAAGAACTCATATACTTATTGCAAAAGTTTATTAGCCCTCGAAGCAAAGTACTACTACGCATGCCCCTAGGGGGATAGATTGGTAGGAAAAAACCATCGCTCGTCCCCGACCGCCACATATAAGGAAGACAATGAATAATAAATCATGCTCCAACTTCATAGCATAACGAGAGACTATATGTGCATGCTTCGGGAATCACAAACCTTGACAACAATATTCTTACTAAACACAACCATTTACTACTACCTCCCACATATTCCATTTCTCTATCGCAAAACTATTGCAAGGAATCAAACATATCATATCCAGTGATCCATAAGTTTTATGTATGATTTTATGACTAACCATGCAATTGACCAATTCCTGTTGACTCTCTAAATAGATGTAAGTGAAGCATGAGAGTTTAATTCTTTCTACAAAATATCATGCTCTAACAAATATAAGTGAAGCAAAACAACATTCTTCAAATAAAGGTTTTCTAAGTGAAGAGAAACAAGCAATCCAAACTTCAAATGATATAAGTGAAGCACATGAAGCATTCTATAAAGCTATACTCAAAAGATACAAGTGAAGTGCAATGAGCATTCTATAAATCAACCATGGACTATCTCATACCAGCATGGTGCATGAAAGAAAAGTGAAAACTAAATGCAAAAGACGCTCCAAGATTTACACATATCACATGAACGAAACGAAACCGAAAACATATCGATACTTGTTGAAGAAAGATGGGATGCCTTCCGGGGCATCCCCAAGGTTAGACACTTGAGTCTCCTTGAATATTTACTTGGGGTGCCTTGGGCATCCCCAAGCTTGAGCTCTTGCCTCTCCTCCTTCTCCTCATATCGATACCTCCTCGATCTTTGATCACTTCATCCACACAAAACTCAACCAAACTTTTAGTGGCAGGGTTAGTGAATATGGCAATGAAATCGCATCATGTACAGCTGTACCATTATTGTATAATTATAAACAAACATTACCCACTGTATGCTATCACAATTCTATGGCCTCAAGTCAAGGAGGCTTCAACAAGAATTCAAACATATGCAAATAATGAAGCTATAACAGCAATCTGTGAAAATAGGACAGTCTGTAAAGATTTGAACATCCACCATACTTATGTAACTCAAACAATTCTGAAAAAATTAGGAAACATAAAAAATTTGTATAGAAAGACAGTGAAAAATGTTTCAGAACCATTTGACGTTCCAGTAAAAAATGTAAAATTGCGCACTACAGCCAAAGTTTCTGTTTTGCACCGCACAAACCAACAAGCAATTTAAACATCCTAAAGGCAAATCTTGGCACATTATTTTTATAATAGAATGGAATTGTACAAGGGAATAATTATTTTTGTTGAAAAGTTTCTGTAATTAAGATTCACAAAGTTTCCTTAAGCATGAACAAAGTTCAAGGAGCTCCCCCACTTCAACAATACTTGTCTCACTCACTTTCACTTTCCTTTTTGAAAAGTTTGGGTTCCCCTCTATATTTTTTATATAAAAGCACTCAACAGAAATAAATGACTCTCTAAAACTTCCGGGTTGTCTCCCTGGCAGCGCTTTCTTTAAAGCCATTAAGCTAGGCATAAAGTGCTCAAGTAATGAATCCACCCGGATCCCACGGTATATCAAAGCCAATTTTAATTAACAATGATTTTCAGGTCTATAGCCAACATCATCATCATCTTCATACTTTAAAAACAAAGATTCAATTTCAGAAGCACCCTTAAAAGCAACAAATTCTTCTATTCGTTCCACATCATAGTAATCATATATACCATTAGCATAAGAAGCTAAGGTTTCATTATCATTAAATTTGCATGAAAAGGGAAGATGTGGAGCATTCATCCTAGAGCAAGAAGTATAATCATATCTCAAGCATAGATTCCAAGCATACCATTTCAACATATGAATTTGCTCCCATAACAATTCCCCTTTATGAGTCAAGCGATAATCCCTAAAGTATTCACGTTGATCCAACATTACTCCCATTATATAGTTGAATGGGGTTTTCATAGGATTATCAAAGTAGTGCATAATATCTTTCACATAACGATCATCGAGGGTTTCAAAAGGTTCCCCATCTCCATGAGTAGCAGGTACAACTAATTTTTTTGGTATTTTGTGTTCCATATCCATAACTAAATATAGAGAATAACTTATAACAAGAAATAAAAACTACTTGGTGATAAAGCAAACAAGAACACACAAGAATATTCACCCCATGCTATAACTCCCCGGCAGTGGCGCCGAAAAAAGGTCTTGATAACCCACAAGTATAGGGGATCATTTGTAGACATCTTCCATAAATAAGAGTGTCGAACCCAACGAGGAGCTAAAGGAAGAACAAATATTCCCTCAAGTTCTATCGACCACCGATACAACTCTACGCACACTTGACATTTGCTTTACCGGAAACAAGTATGAAACTATTTTGTAGGTGTGATGCTATAACTACTTTGCAAGAATAAAAATAGAAGTACTTTGCAAGATAATAAAAGTTAGGTGCTTAGAAAAAGGGTCTGTGTCAACAAGAAAGTTATTTGTCCCTAGGCAATCAATAACAAGTACCGGTAATCTTTCTTGTAATTTTATATGAGGGAGAGGAATGAGCTAACATACTTTCTATACTTGGATCATATGCACTTATGATTGGAACTCCAGCAAGCATCCTCAACTACTAAAGATCATTAAGGTCGTGAAACCCAACCATAGCATTAAGTATCAAGTCCTCTTTATCCCCTACGCCATAGCCCACCTACTCGGGTTTAAGCTTCTGTCACTCCCGCAACCCACCATAAGCGAACCATGAACATATTGCAACACCCTACAGCGGGTGCCCTCACGTTTGCGCGAGAATGGAGGGCACTATAGGACAGTGATACGTCTCCAACGTATCTATAATTTTTGATTGCTCCATGCTATATTATCTACTATTTTGGACATTATTGGGCTTTATTATCCACTTTTATATTATTTTTGGGACTAACCTACTAACCGGAGGCCCAGCACAGAATTGTTGTTTTTTGCCTATTTTAGGGTTTCAAAGAAAAGGAATATCAAACGGAGTCCAAGCGGAATGAAACCTTCGGGAACGTGATTTTCTCACCGAACATGATCCAGGAGACTTGGACCCTACGTCAAGCAGCCAACAGGGAGGCCACGAGGTAGGGGGCGCCTACCCCCCCCCCCCAAGCGCACCCTCCACCCTCATGGGCCCCCTGTTGCTCCACCGACGTACTTCTTCCTCCTATATATACCTACATACCCCCAAACGATCAGATACAGAGCCAAAACCCTAATTCCACCGCTGTAACTTTCTGTATCCATGAGATCCCATCTTGGGGCCTGTTCCGGAGCTCCGCCGGAGGGGGCATCGATCACGGAGGGCTTCTACATCAACACGATAGCCTCTCCGATGAAGTGTGAGTAGTTTACCTCAGACCTACCGGTCCATAGTTATTATCTAGATGGCTTCTTCTCTCTTTTTGGATCTCAATACAAAGTTCTCCCCCTCTCTTGTGGATATATATTCGATGTAATCTTCTTTTGCAGTGTGTTTGTTGAGACCGATGAATTGTGGGTGTATGATCAAGTTTATCTATGAACAACATTTGAATCTTCTCTGAATTCTTTTATGTATGATTGGTTATCTTTGCAAGTCTCTTCGAATTATCAATTTGGTTTGGCCTACTAGATTGATCTTTCTTGCAATGGGAGAAGTGCTTAGCTTTGGGTTCAATATTGCGGTGTCCTTTCCCAGTGACAGTAGGGGCAGCAAGGCACGTATTGTATTGTTGCCATCGAGGATAACAAGATGGTTTTTTTATCATATTGCATGAATTTATCCCTCTACATCATGTCATCTTGCTTAAGGCGTTACTCTGTTCTTATGAACTTAATACTCTAGATGCATGCTGGATAGCGGTCGATGTGTGGAGTAATAGTAGTAGATGCAGGCAGGAGTCGGTCTACTTGTCTTGGACGTGATGCCTATATACATGATCATACCTAGATATTCTCATAACTATGCTCAATTCTGTCAATTGCTCAACAGTAATTCGTTCACCCACCATAAAATACTTATGCTCTTGAGAGAAGCCACTTGTGAAACCTATGGCCCTCGGGTCTATCTTCATCATATTAATCTTCCAATACTTAGTTATTTTCATTGCTTTTATTTTACTTTGCATATTTATCATAAAAATACCAAAAATATTATCTTATCATATCTATCAGATCTCACTCTCCTAAGTGACCCTATAAGGATTGACAACCCCTTATCGCGTTGGTTGCGAGGATTTATTTGTTTTGTGTAGGTGCGAGGGATTCGCGCGTAGCCTCCTACTGGATTGATACCTTGGTTCTCAAAAACTGAGGGAAATACTTACGCTACTTTGATGCACCACCCTTTCCTCTTCAAGGGAAAACCAACACAAGTGCTCAAGAGGTAGCAAGAAGGATTTCTAGGGCCGTTGCCGGGGAGGTCTACGCAAAAGTCAACATACCAAGTACCCATCACAAACCCTTACTCCCGCATTACATTATATGCCATTTGCCTCTCGTTTTCCTCTCCCCCACTTCACCCTTGCCGTTTTATTCGCCCTCTCTCTCTATCCTCCCTCTCTTTCTCTATTTGCCTCTTTTTGCCCGTTTCTTGTTTGCTTGTGTGTTGGATTGCTTGCTTGTCTCGATGGCTCTTCCCTGATTTGGTGATCTTCACCTTAAAAGGTTAGAAGAAATCGAAAGCAACGTTAGGAGTTTTATGGTCTTGCAATTTGAGCATAATAGTTTCATTAGAAACGAGCTTAAGGAACAAAAAAGCTTTATGAGTTATATGAATAAAGAGCTCGATGATATGTCTAAAGAATTTGATGGTTTGAGATCCCAAATTGCTTGTCTTGAGAAGTTAATAGCTGAAGTTTTGGATAAGCAGGCTACCTTAGTTAATAAGATGGCCGCTAAACCGGAAGACCATGATAATAAAGATGAAGATCTAAAAGTTATTGATGTGTCCCCTTTTAAATCTTTGTTTTGCAATATTAATCTTGATAATGATGGGACTGAATATGATCCACCTTTACCTAGAAGGCATTCCAAGAATTCAGAGTTTTTAGATCTTGATGCTAAAATTGATTAAAGTAGGATTGAAGAGATCAAAACTTTAAAAATTGATGAACCCACTATTTTGGATTTCAAGGAATTTAATTATGATAATTGCTCTTTGATAGATTTTATTTCCTTGTTGCACTCCATGCTAAATTCTCCTCATGCTTATAGCCAACATAAAGCTTTTACCAAACATATCGTTGATGCTTTGATTCAATCTTATGAAGAAAAGCTTGAGTTGGAAGTTTCTATCCCTAGAAAACTTTATGATGAGTGGGAACCTACTATTAAAATTAAAATTAAAGATCATGAATGCTATGCTTTGTGTGATTTGGGTGCTAGTGTTTCCACGATTCCAAAGACTTTGTGTGATTTGTTAGGTTTCCGTGATTTTGATGATTGCTCTCTAAACTTGCACCTTGCGGATTCCACTATTAAGAAACCTATGGGAAGAATTAATGATGTTCTTATTGTTGCAAATAGGAATTATGTGCCCATAGATTTTATCGTTCTTGATATAGATTGCAATCCTTCATGTCCTATTATTCTTGGTAGACCTTTCCTTAGAACAATTAGTGCAATTATTGATATGAAGGAAGGGAATATTAGATTCCAACTTCCGTTAAGGAAAGGCATGGAACACTTTCCTAGAAATAAAATTAAATTACCTTATGAATCTATTATGAGAGCCACTTATGGATTGCCTACCAAAGATGTCAATACCTAGATCTATCCTTGCTTTTTATGCCTAGCTAGGGGCGTTAAACGATAGCACTTGTTGGGAGGCAACCCACTTTTATTTCTTTTATTACTTGATTTTTGCTCCTATTAGTAATAAATAATTTATCTAGCCTCTGTTTTGGTTGTGTTTTTGTGTTTAATTAGTGTTTGTGCCAAGTAGAACCGTTGGGAAGACTTGGGGAAAGTCTTGTTAATCCTGCTGTAAAAAACAGAAACTTTAGCGCTCACGAGAACTGCTGCCATTTTTATTTGGAAAGTGATATTTAGTAAATTATTGTTTAAGATGATTAATAGATAAATTGCTCACGTCCATAAATTTATTTTAGAATTTTTGGGGTTCCAGATCTCGCGCTAGCTACAGATTACTACAGACTGTTCTGTTTTTGACAGATTCTGTTTTTCGTGTGTTGTTTGCTTATTTTAATGAATCTATGGCTAGTAAAATAGTTTATAAACCATAGAGAAGTTGGAATACAGTAGGTTTAACACCAATATAAATAAATAATGAGTTAATTACAGTACCTTGAAGTGGTCTTTTGTTTTCTTTCGCTAACGGAGCTCACGAGATTTTCTTCTTTAAGTTTTGTGTTGTGAAGTTTTCAAGTTTAGGGTAAAGATTTGATGGATTATGGAACAAGGAATGGAAAGAGACTAAGCTTGGGTATGCCCATGGCACCCCCAAGATAATCTAAGGACACCTAAAATCCAAAGCTTGGGGATGCCCCGGAAGGCATCCCCTCTTTCATCTACTTCTATCGGTAACTTTACTTGGAGCTATATTTTTATTCACCACATGATATGTGTTTTGCTTGGAGCGTCTTGTATGATTTGAGTCTTTATTTGTTAGTTTACCACAATAATCCTTGATGTACACACCTTTTGAGAGAGACACACATGATTCGTAAATTATTAGAATACTCTATGTGCTTCAATTCTATCTTTTGAGTTATATAGTTTTGGTCTAGTGCTTCACTTATATCTTTTAGAGCACGGTGGTGGATTTTTTTTATACAAACTATTGATCTCTCATGCTTCACTTAGATTATTTTGATATCTTAAATAGCAAGGTAATTTGCTTAAATAATCCTATATGCTAGGTATACAAGATTAATAATAAAATTCTCTTATGAGTGTGTTGAATACTATGAGAAGTTCGATGCTTGATAATTGTTTTGAGATATGGAGGTAGTGATATTAAAGTTGTGCTAGTTGAGTAGTTGTGAATTTGAGAAATACTTGTGTTAAAGTTTGTGATTCCCTTAGCATGCACGTATGGTGAACCATTATGTGAAGAAGTCGGAGAATGATTTATTTATTGATTGTCTTCCTTATGAGTGGCGGTCGGGGACGAGCGATGGTCTTTTCCTACCAATCTATCCCCCTAGGAGCATGCGCGTAATACTTTGCTTTGATAACTTGTAGATTCTTACAATAAGTATATGAGTTCTTTATGACTAATGTTGAGTCCATGGATTATACGCACTCTCACCCTTCCACCGTTGCTAGCCTCTCTAATACCGCGCACCTTTCGCCGGTATCATACACCCACCATATACCTTCCTCAAAACAGCCACCATACCTACTTATCATGGCATTTCCATAGCAATTCTGAGATATATTGCCATGCAACTTTCCACTGTTCTGTTTACTATGACACGCTCCATCATTGTCATATTGCTTTGCATGAACATATAGTTGACATCGTATTTGTGGCAAAGCCAATGTTCATAATTCTTTCATACATGTCACTCATGAGTCATTGCATATCCCGGTACACCGCCGGAGGCATTCACATAGAGTCATATTTTGTTCTAAGTATCGAGTTGTAATTGTTGAGTTGTAAGTAAATAAAAGTGTGATGATCATCATTATTAGAGCATTGTCCCAGTGAGGAAAGGATGATGGAGACTATGATTCCCCCACAAGTCGGGATGAGACTCCGGACGAAAAATATAAAAAAAGAGGCCATAAAAAATAGAAAAGTCCCAAATAAAAAAATGAGAGAAAAAGAGAGAAGGGACAATGCTACTATCCATTTACCACACTTGTGCTTCAAAGTAGCACCATGATCTTCATGATAGAGAGTCTCCTTTGTTATCACTTTCATATACTAGTGGGAAATTTTCATTATAGAACTTGGCTTGCATATTCCAATGATGGGCTTCCTCAAAAAGCCCTAGGTCTTCGTGAGCAAGCAAGTTGGATGCACACCCACTTAGTTTCTTTTTGAGCTTTCATATACTTATAGCTCTAGTGCATCCGTTGCATGGCAATCCCTACTCACTCACATTGATATCTATTGATGGGCATCTCCATAGCCCGTTGATACGCCTAGTTGATGTGAGACTACCTTCTCCCTTTTTTATCTCCCCCACAACCACCATTCTATTCCACCTAAAGTGCTATCTCCATGGCTCACGCTCATGTATTGCGTGAAGATTGAAAAAGTTTTGAGAATGTCAAAAGTATGAAACAATTGCTTGGCTTGTCATCGGGGTTGTGCATGATTTAAATAATTTGTGTGGTGAAGATAGAGTATAGCCAGACTATATGATTTTGTAGGGATAACTTTCTTTGGCCATGTTATTTTGAGAAGACATAATTTCTTAGTTAGTATACTTGAAGTATTATTATTTTTATGTCCCCAGGCTTTACACTTTATGCTTCCGGCTCGTATGTTGTGTGGAATTGTGAGCGGATAACAATTTCACACAGGAAACAGCTATGACCATGATTACGCCAAGCTATTTAGGTGAGACTATAGAATACTCAAGCTTGGGGATGCTTGATACGTCTCCAACGTATCTATAATTTTTGATTACTCCATGCTATATTATCTACTGTTTTGGACATTATTGGGCTTTATTATCCACTTTTATATTATTTTTGGGACTAACCTACTAACTGGAGGCCCAGCCCAGAATTGTTGTTTTTTGCCTATTTTAGGGTTTCGAAGAAAAGGAATATCAAACGGAGTCCAAATGGAATGAAACCTTCGGGAACATGATTTTCTCACCGAACATGATCCAGGAGACTTGGACCCTACGTCAAGCAACCAACACGGAGGCCACGAGGTAGGGGGGCGCGCCTACCCCCCCCCCCCCCCCCCCCCAGGCGCGCCCTCCACCCTCATGGCCCCCCTGCTGCTCCACCGATGTATTTCTTCCTCCTATATATACCTACGTACCCCCAAACGGTCAGATATAGAGCCAAAACCCTAATTCCACCGCCGTAACTTTCTGTATCCACGAGATCCCATCTTGGGGCCTGTTCCGGAGCTCCGCCGGAGGGGGCATCGATCACGGAGGGCTTCTACATCAACACCATAGCCTCTCCGATGAAGTGTGAGTAGTTTACCTCAGACCTACGGGTCCATAGTTATTAGCTAGATGGCTTCTTCTCTCTTTTTGGATCTCAATACAAAGTTCTCCCCCTCTCTTGTGGAGATCTATTCGATGTAATCTTCTTTTCCGGTGTGTTTGTTGAGACCGATGAATTGTGGGTTTATGATCAATTTTATCTATGAACAATATTTGAATCTTCTCTGAATTCTTTTATGTATGATTGGTTATCTTTGCAAGTCTCTTCGAATTATCAGTTTGGTTTGGCCTACTAGATTGATCTTTGTTGCAATGGGAGAAGTGCTTAGCTTTGGGTTCGATCTTGCGGTGTCCTTTCCCAGTGACAGTAGGGGGAGCAAGGAACGTATTCTATTGTTTCCATCGAGGATAACAAGATGGTTTTTTTTATCATATTGCATGAATTTATCACTCTACGTCATGTCATCTTGCTTAAGGCATTACTCTATTCTTATGAACTTAATACTCTAGATGCATGCTGGATAGCGGTCGATGTGTGGAGTAATAGTAGTAGATGCAGGTAGGAGTCGGTCTACTTGTCTTGGACGTGATGCCTATATACATGATCATACCTAGATATTCTCATAACTATGCTCAATTCTGTCAATTGCTCAATAGTAATTCGTTCACCCACCATAAAATACTTATGCTCTTGAGAGAAGCCACTAGTGAAACCTATGGCCCCCGGGTCTATCTTCATCATATTAATCTTCCAATACTTAGTTATTTTCATTGCTTTTATTTTACTTTGCATCTTTATCATAAAAATACCAAAAATATTATCTTATCATATCTATCAGATCTCACTCTCGTAAGTGACCGTGTAGGGATTGACAGCCCCTTATCGCGTTGGTTGCGAGGATTTATTTGTTTTGTGTAGGTGCGAGGAACTCGCGCGTAGCCTGCTACTGGATTGATACCTTGGTTCTCAAAAACTGAGGGAAATACTTACGCTACTTTGCTGCACCACCCTTTCCTCTTCAAGGGAAAACCAACGCAAGTGCTCAAGAGGTAGCAGACAACACCATAAATAAAATATACAATCATACCAACCAAGATCACGATTAACCCACAGGACAAAACAGATCTACTAGGATAACCAAATATCATTGGGAAATAATATATGGAGTTGAGCACCATGTTTAATCGTCGTCTCGATCGTTGCCTCGGCGGCACTTCGGTGCCACCGGGAGCGAGGGGGAAAGAGACCCCTACTTCATCTTCTTCCTTGGCCTCCCCCTAGATGGGAAGGAGAATTCCCCCTCTGGTCCATGGTCTCCTATGGTGGCGGAGGGGCGGGAGCCCCTCCGGGATTGGATCTCCCTCTCTGTTCTCTTCTGTTTCGCGTTCCCATATCTGGCCGAAACCATTTCTTATATTCCGGGAGATCCGTAACTCCGATTGCGCTGAGATTTTAACACGATTTTTCCTGGATATAAGCTTCCTTGCGCCCGAAGTAGAGCTCCAACCGACGTACGAGGTGAGCACAACCCACCACCACGTGCCTGGCAAAGGGGTGGTGCGCTGGTGTCTTGTGCCCTGTGTGGGCCTCCGTTTGGGGTGGTTCCAACTCCCAAAAATCAAATATATTCCAAAATAATTCTCCATAAAGTTGTATTACATTTGGACTTCATTTGATATGGATACTCTGCGATACAAAAAACATGCAAAAAACAAGAACTGGAACTGGGCACTGGATCAATAAGTTAGTCCAATAAATCATATAAAAAGTTGCCAAAAGTATGTAAAAGTTGTATATTATTGGCATGAAGCAATCATAAATTATAGATACGATGGAGACGTATCAATGGGCAAAACAAGGGGAGCACACCAGCCCACAAGGGGCTGGCGCGCCCCACCTCTAGGCCACCGGCCCTACAGAAGGAAATGGGAAGGGATAGCACCTCCTGCCTTCCCATCCTCATGGGAGAAAGGAAGGGGGCGCCACCCCTCCTGCCTTCCCCCCGCGTGCCTAAGAAGGAAGAGGGGTCGCGGCTAGGGCAGGGGCCAAGGGTGGCCACCGGCCCCCTTGGGGTTGCCTGGGCTACCTCCCCTCCTCCCCCACCTATATATATGCGTGGAGGGAGAGGGGAAGAAACACAACGATCCCCAAACCGTGTGCGGCGCCCCTCTACCTCTAGTTCGTCATTGGCCATATTTTCGTAGTGCTCGGCTAAGCCCTACAGAGATAGTTGCATCACCACCATCACCACACCGTCGTGTTGCCGAAACTCATATACTACTGTGCCTGTCTTGCTGGATCAAGAAGGTGAGGACGTCATCGAGTTGAACGTGTGCTGAACACGGAGGTGTCGTATGTTCGGTACTTTATCGGGCGGATCGTGAAGATGTACAACTACATCAACCGCGTTGATAAACGCTTCTGCTTAACGTTCTATGAGGGTACGTATAAATACTCTCCCCTCTCGTAGCTATGCATCTCCATGGATAGATCTTGCATGTGTGTAGAATTTTTTGTTTTCCATGAAACGTTCCCCAACAGAAGGCCCACCAAATTAAAAGATGCAGAAGGCCTGCCAATAAAAAATTTGAAAAGGGAAGGAACCCTCTCATCGCTAAAAATAAATAAGCTCAACAAAGCATACAGGAAAAACCTCTCACACCATCACAAGGGGAAACCGATGACAGATGTATTACACCTCATTGAAGACACTAAGTTAACACAAACTTTGGTAGCTGAAGCTGATCCATGTTTTTTAAAACCACTTAAGAGCATGAAATCATTGCTTCCATCTGCAAGCCTATCTATTTATTTTTATGTTGTGTCATCATCTTCTTTAAGCACCTACTCAAAGAGCTCCTTTCATCATTCTTAGTGTAATATGTATTCTGTCTAAATAACGTTATGTGATGCATGACTGTGATGCTTTATACTAAATCATAATATCTAATCACTGCTTGAACTTCATTGGTGTCTTGCATTTATGTTTTGCATCACAAAAACACTAGTAGGATAACATGTTGTCATATTTGCATCATGCCCATTTTGATCATCTTGGTAATTGAGATGGTTTATTATAAATTACTAGTAGGTCAGAATGTTTTTATGAGGAAACATAGTTGCTAAGTTTTTGTTATTCATGTGGTTACTTTTGTAAGATATGCGCAAAATGACCAAGTACTAAATTTCTATGCATACACATAACAGAAGTGATCATTAAAGTTTTCTTTGTCATGCCAGTTTATCAACTGAACTGGTTGAGGGAAAGCAATGAACTAAGCTGTGGGAGATGATACATGCCAAGCATATCTAATTTTCCAACCACTTTTTCTATATCCCCCCCTAACTTGCATAATCAGGGTAAAACCATCCCGAAATGACGTTGTTTTCAGCAGAATTGCCCTTGGTGATTTTTTGTGTGTAGAAAATGAAGTTTCTTGGAATCGCCTGAAATTTTTTTTGGAGTAAAAGAGCCACAAGGATAGAAGGGGGCCCTTTGGGGGCCACCAAGGAGGCATGTGCCCCCACCTTGCACCCTTGGGGCGTGTGCCCCCCAGGCACCCCTTACGTCCTCCCTTAGCTATAAATTATCTCCTAACCTAAAAACGTTGTGGATTTTTTATGGGATTTTTTTGCAACATGGAGCTACCGCCATCTTCGTTCTTTGTTCGGAGAGCTAATATGGAGGCTGATCTAAGCATTTGGAGAGAGTAATTCATCGCCATCATGATCACCAACCTCTTCTTCATCACCATCATCATGATCTCCTCTCTCATCTGTGAGTAATCTCACTGTAGACACATGGGAGTGCCTAGAATTGTGATCTCTATTTACTTCTATGTTCTTAGATTGATGTTTCTATAACTTGCTACTCTTAATTATTGTCACTAGGGTTTGAGTGCCATGATTTTAGATCTGAACCCTTTATGTTTTCATGAATATATTTTTGTTTGATCTTATCTGCAAGTTATATCATCTGTTATAGTTATGAACACTAGACCAAGAAGTGAAAATAATCTTGGTATCAGCGGGGATGGCTATGATTGAGTATTACATGTGTTCATTAATGATTAATGCTTTACTCTGGTACTTTGAGAAAGGAGTGCCTTAACTACCTGCAGTTTCCTTTAGGAGCCACTAAAATGGGTAGGTCGGACAACAAATGTTGTGCAAGTTCTTAATGCAAGAATGCACAAGTACATACGAAATACATCTCTACATATGATTGACAAATTAGAGCTAGTTTATTATTACCTTAAGTTACGGTTATTACATATATGATTCCATCCATGTAACGTCCACTAATCACCCCTATGCCTACGCTTTCCATCTTTGCTACTTTCTTTCTATTACTTTTGTTCTTGGCAATTGATGGGAATTGTTACTCTTTTTACTATTTTGTAATCACAATTTCATTCATTTCATCGCCTTTTCTACTAATAAATCTTGTCAAGCAATAACTTGTTTTCAGGTGGTTGAATTGACAACTCAGTTGTTAAGACTTATAAATATTTTTGGGCTCCCCTGTGTCAAATCAAAAAAAATTGGTTGTGATACTTCCCTCGAAGACTGTTGCGACCCGCTACACTTGTGTGTTATTAGAGGATGCCAGATGACTATGCCGTAGCTTGTGATGGATGCCACAACGGCTAGGATAGCTTCATGACAACGACACCGCTGGCGGCTTCGGTAGCCATGCCTATGAGGTCACCATCTAATACTTAGTTTAAATTAGGTTAAATTTGGGTGAAGTTTGGATGTAATATATTATGTTCGTTAAATTGTGTGTAGTTTGCATGTAATATATCGAGCTTGTTTAAATTCAATCAAGTTTTGTCTAGATTTCATGTTTGAAATGAAGGATTTTTAAGTGCTAGACTTGTTTAGCTGGCGTTCATTCTGCTGTTCATGGACATATTCGTGGACAAGTAGGGGCATCCGTTTGAGTATTTTCTTAGCGCATCTCTAGTCGATCTCTTATAATTTAGTCCCTCTAAAAGCAGATTTTCTCCCTTGGTGGTTTTGGTAATTAATGTCAACATATTTTTGTTGGACTAATATTTTTATCCATTATCTTTCAGACAAGTTCAATAGTGGCATGGCAAGGACATGAGGATGTGGACCCCTTCAGAATGTCAAGGAAAAGAATTGGCTACTCCAAGACTCTACATTTTTGGTCTAGTGATCCAAGATCACATTGAGTCCCTTAGGAAAGAAAATACTATTAAAAGGGGATGTGATATTGTTGATGAGGTTGTTGCTCAAAGTGCTTAGTGATATTGCTCCAAAAACCCTCCATCACTTTCCCAAAAATACATCTGTCTGAACCCTAATTCATAATTTCGGTTCCACCGATAACATCCACTCCGGACTCGCCGAGATGATCATTTCATTGCCACAGACAAAACCCTAACAATTCGGTCTGAACGAAATGGTACTCGGTCCCATCGAGATGGCCTTGCCAAGTTTCTGTGATGAATTTGCTTCACTTCGGAACCACCGAGTTGAAACGATCAGAATTTCCAAAACGAGGTTGTTCCTTTGCCATTGCACTTCGATCCCACTGAGTTGGTATAATCGGTCTCACTGAAAAGCCTAACGTTCAAGCCTTTTGCACTAGTCGGTCTCACTGATATTATCATATTGGTGCCACCGAGTTGGGTCAAAAGCTTGTAATGGTTGGATTTTTTGTGCTACCTACTATACTCCTCCTCCACCACTTACTCTCTAAGAGAGCAAGCAGAATGAACCACCACTTCCACCATTCGTTTTCTGAGAGAGAACCGCCTACTCATGTGTTGAGATCAAGAGATTCCATTCCTACCATTTAAATGTTGATTTCTAGCCTCTTCAAGTTGCTTTCCACTCCAATCCTTCTCCTACCCAAGCCAAACCCGTGAGCGGGAGATTGAGTGTTGAGGAAACTATCATTTGCAAAAATAAGGAGTTCATCAACAACACAACATCTATCACCTTTTGGAGAGTGGTGTCTCCTAGATTGGTTAGGTGTCACTTGGGAGCCTCCAAGATCATGTGGAGTTGAACCAAGGAATTTGTAAGGGCAAGGAGATCGCCTACTTCGTGAAGATCTACCCGAGTGAGGCTAGTCCTTCATGGACGGAACCCATGGTGGAATAGAAAAGGTTGCTTCTTCATGGACCCTTCATGGGTGGAGACCTCCATCGACACGCACAACCGTTGCCCTCTGTGGGTTGAAGTCTCCATCAACGTGGACGTACGATAGCACCACCTATCAGAACCATGCCAAAAATCTCTATATCTCCATTGCGTTTTCTGTTTACAATTCCCATATCCTTTACATTCTTGCACTTGCATGTTTTACTCTTTTCGCTGCTCATACTCTTTCTATGCTTGTGTGTGCCCATTAACATGTGCTAAACTCAACCTTAACTTGAAGAATTTAGAAAACTGCTACTTGTACTTGTTAAGGGTGTAATCACCCCCTCTAGACCCCTCTTCTCGATCTTTCACCCTCAAACACCCCTTATATACCTTAATTCTTTAGATTTTCTCCGCTAAAAAGGCAATTCCAAGCCAAACTCTCAAACTTAACTTCTTAAACAAACTAGACCCCATATGGAAGCCTCTCTCCCTCTTCCTCTTTCTTCATTTTTCTTTCTTCTTCCTTCCACGCGGCCAACTAAGACTTTTCGACATTAGATCGTTTCCATGAGCTTGCAACTACACAGGATAGATGCTCCACAAAAGTTATTTGACAAAGTCTCACCATGCACGACGTAACCGTGTGACAAAGTAGTTAAATTCGTCCTCCACGGGACATGGCTTGGGCGCTTCCTCCTATGAATTGGTTCTTCCCCTCATTCTTCTCCTAGTGGCATGATAGAATCATCCGGAATGCAAGGATTCATTGGATTCTCGCTGGAATTTGGCGACCAAAGGTCGGCAGGGCGGCGAGGTGTTGACCGACATGTAGGGTGGTCAACGAAGACAAGGAACATGGTGGGGGTGGTGCCAGTGGGCGAATGGGGGAGAGGGACAGCGCAAGGGAAGGGCTGGAATTATCTTGAGAAGTGGGTGCAGAGGAGTAAATATGAGGGATGACATATGTGAGGAGTAATTTTTTTCCTCTAAAATGGATAAGGGATTGGCTAGTTCCACCTCAAAAGTGAATGTTTACTCCTCCAACCGGCACATAGAGACGTGTTTGGTAGCCTTCCTGGTTGAGCCTAGCCCGTGAAGCCTGGCTCAACGGAGCCTGGTTGAGGTAAAACATGCAGAAAACTAACATGCACTTCATTTGGTTGCCCGCATATAGTCCTCTTGCATTAGGGAGAAATTTTGCCATAGCGTTTGGTTGCCCGCATTGGCTCAGCTCACTCAACTACACGGTGTTTGGTTCCATGCAACACTTGTTGTCTGGTAACCTCTTCAGGGAGGTGGTGAGGTTACCAGCACATAGCAGCATGAAGAATAAATCATACACACACAACAAAAGATAGTTGTAAACCATAGCAAGCCACAGTTTAAATACAGTGCCACGCTTAAACATATCAGTTCAAACGCAATGCATTACAATAAGAAACTAAACCAGCTGGAGCATAGGAAGGGTTGTCCTAGATGTTCACAGTGAAGGTGTCGTCGTGCCTCTCGCACTTGGTCACCACTTCAATGTCGTCATCGTTGAAGATGATGACCTTGAGCATGTAGGGAGTGAGCAGCTTGAACACCACCATGTAGCAGATCTTGATGTGATGGATGGCGTCGATGGGGGCCCAACCCTGATCAAGGGTGACCCTATCATCCATCAGCCGGACAGTCACCCTCCATGAGTAGTCGGTGTTTGTCCTGAGCTTGACCTATGTGGACACGACCGGGAAGTTCTTGGTGAAGTCTAATGGCATCGGGATGCACTCAATATGGGGGGCAAGGATCACCTTGCAGAAGTGGGTTGGACCTCCCTCCTCATGGTAGTGGCCGTAGTTACAATGCTTGCTGCTAGGAGGCTCCTCCGGCACCACGTCCTCATTCGTGGACACCTCCTCAGGCATGGTCGGCATAACCTCATGGGCAGCACCACATCCTTTACCTTCTCCATGGGCAGCACCACCTCCTTGCCCTTGTTCTCAGTGTCGATCTGCATTACAAAGAGCATGCATTATGAAGAGCACAAAGTTCCGAGGTTAATTGTCATTAAAACCTATCATCCACAACCCCTTTATTTACCCATCCTCACATTCACTACTTACCCACCATCTCACTCAGTTATCTTTATGTCTTTCACTATTCCTCCTATCCATCACCATGAACTCCAATAGCAACTCCAACCCCATCCCCAACCCCTTCCCTTGGGGCATTAGATGGAAAGCTTTCTTCCTTGGGTGCTCACTAGGTGACCGCACCAAGTTCGAGAACACCATGGAAGTCAGCTTGAACTTCAGGAGCATGGCAGACATGCATAAATAGTTAGAGGCTGTGGTGAAGAAGGCGACGCTGGAGGAGTTGAAGACGTTGATTCCTGAACCAGCAAAGGGCGCTATGTCAGCCGACATCCATCGCTGGGACATGAATCAGGCCGACTCTGACGACGCTCGACAGAGGTCAAGGTGGGCCAAGTATAGAGAGTACAGGCATCCTCATGACCATTGTACCGCAACATACTTCATGACAAGGACTATGGTGGCGGTGGAGGAGGAACAAGAAGCGGTGGCGATGGAGGTGGAAGAAGAAGTTGCGGTGACGATGGTTGTAAGGGCGCCGGAGCCAGGACACCGAACCATGCCTATCGATCTGGACTCTGGCGAGGAAGAAGAGACAGTGGTGCAGCTCGAGGAGAAGAACAAGGGCAAGGGCACCCGCCGCTCCAACCGCCTCCAGGGTCGCCGAGGCTAAGATCTAGAACTACTATGTAAGATTTACCCCCAATGCCCATTACCCTTGTACTTATTCCCGATTGGTAACCTCAAATCCATCGGTACTGCGAACTCATGATGATGTTATGATCACTCTATGGCTATTTGCCCCAATTTTCCATTCCCCTAATGTGGATCAAACCTAAACGCGAATCAAATGCGAATGAGTATCCGAGGAGGTGAAAAAGGTACTTACCGCCATTGCCGAAGTGCGGGAGGTGATGATGCGGATGCCGGTGAAGGGGCGGAGGTCGCCTTGCTGTTCTCCGATCTGCTGAAAGCCGCCGCCGTTGGTGAGACTGGAGAGACAGGAGAGGGGAGGGTGAAGGGCAGTGAGGGTAATAACTGTCGGAGCTTCGGGAAGCAATGCAGCTTCTCGAGCATGGCTCCTCGCATGCAGGCCCCACCGTCTACGTGCCTCGCGTGGGCCTGGCTTTGGAGAAACTGCCGATTTCAGCGTTCCCAACGAGACGGGTCCAGAGATGCTTTAAATTTCGTGTTATGTAGGCCCAACAGTAAACGTAGGCAATCAAACGAATCACAATCTTTCCGCATGGACCTGGTTGGCCTATATGCGGGCAACCAAGCACATCTTAGGTGTCTTGCGACACATTGTAACCATTCACCGCTTTCTGCTAGTAAGGCAAATCGCCAGGAGATTGCATCAGAGGAAGGCTAAAGGTGTGCTACTCAAGCTTGATATCTCGCGGGCGTTCGATTCTCTGTCATGGCCTTTTCTCTTTGAGGTTCTTCGAGCTAAAGGTTTCCCGGAACGATGGCTATCTTGGCTGGCGACTCTTTTATCTTCAGCAAGCTCGTGAGTTGTGGTCAATGGGTGTGCGGGAGAGAAGTTCATGCACGCATCTGGTCTGCGACAAGGGGAATCCCTTTCCCCTCTGTTGTTTGTCATTGCTATGGACATTCTGACAAAAATTGTGGTTAAGGCTCATGACATACAGGTGTTGAGGAAGATGAATAGCCGCAGCCCCTTGCAAAGGCTGTCATTATATGCAGATGATGTGGTACTATTCATTAGGCCTACAATGACAGACATCACATTTGTGAAGGAGGTGTTGCAGATCTTTGGCACCGCTTCGGGACTGAAGGTCAATTTCGCCAAATCCTCAGCCACTTTGATCAGAGTAGAGGAGGGGGATGAGGAGCTGGTGAGAAGTGCACTGCCGTGGAGGATTGACCAATTTTCATGTAAATATTTGGGACTACACCTTAGTATCAAGCAACTCGGGAGGTCTGAATGGCAGCCGATGGTAGACAAAGTTATCAAAATCCTGCCTGGCTGGCAAAGGGGAACGATCACTAGGCCGGGAAGGCTGGTGTTGGTGAACCAAGTGAAGCGAGCTAGACCCACACATCACTTGATTGTTACAGATGCTCCTAAGTGGGCGTTAGACAAGGTAGATAAGGGGTGTTGGGGAATGCAGTAATTTCAAAAAAAATCCTACGCACACGCAAGATCTATCTAGGTGATGCATAGCAACGAGAGGGGAAGACTGTTGTCCACGTACCCTCGTAGACCGTAAGCGGAAGCGTTATGACAACGTGGTTGATGTAGTCGTACGTCTTCATGATCCGACCAATCCTAGCATCGAAGGTACGGCACCTCCGCGATCTGCACACGTTTAGCTCAGTGACATCCCACGAACTCTAGATCCAGCTGAGTGTCGGGGGAGAGCTTTGTCAGCACAACGGCGTGATGACAGTGATGATGAAGTTACCGACGCAGGGCTTCGCCTAAGCACTAGACAACCATATGACCGAGGTGGAAATCTGTGGAGGGGGGCACCGCACAGGGATAAGAGATCAACTTGTGTGTCTATGGGGTGCCCCCTCCCCCGTATATAAAGGAGTGGAGGAGGGGAGGGCCGGCCCTCTCTATGGTGCGCCCTAGGGGGAGTCCTACTCCCACCGGGAGTAGGATTCCCCCCTTTCCCTAGTTGGAGTACGAGAGAAGGAAGGGGGAGAGAGGGAAGGAGGGGGGCGGCCCCCCACCCAATTCGGATTGGGCTAGGGGGGCGCCCTCCACCTTTCCCTTCCTCTCCTCTATTCCACTAAGGGCCAATAAGGCCCATATACTCCCCGGGGGGTTCCGGTAACCCCCCGGTACTCCGGTAAATGCCTGAACTCACCCGGAACCATTCCGATGTCCAAACATAGGCTTCCAATATATCGATCTTTATGTCTCGACCATTTCAAGACTCCTCGTCATGCCCGTGATCACATCCGGGACTCTGAACAACCTTCGGTACACCAAAACACATAAACTCATAATACCGACCGTCACCGAACATTAAGCGTGTGGACCCTACGGGTTCGAGAACTATGTAGATATGACCGAGACTCATATCCGGTCAATAACCAATAGCGGAACCTGGATGCTCATATTGGTTCCTACATATTCTACGAAGATCTTTATCGGTCAAACCGCATAACAACATATGTTATTCCGTTTGTCTCGGTATGTTACTTGCCCGAGATTTGATTGTCGGTATCTCAATACCTAGTTCAATCTCGTTACCGGCAAGTCTCTTTACTCGTTCAGTAATGCAACATCCCATAACTAACTCATTAGTCACATTGCTTGCAAGGCTTATAGTAATGTGCATTACCGAGATGGCCCAGAGATACCTCTCCGATACATGGAGTGACAAATCCTAATCTTGATCTATGCCAACTCAACAAACACCATTGAAGACACCTGTAGAGCATCTTTATAGTCACTCAGTTACATTGTGACGTTTGATGGCACACTAAGTGTTCCTCCGGTATTCAGGAGTTGCATAATCTCATAGTCATAGGAACATGTATAAGTTATGGAGAAAGCAACAGGAATAAACTAAACGATCATAGTGCTAAGCTAACAGATGAGTCAAGCCAATCGCATCATTCTCTAATGATGTGATCCCGTTTATCAAATGACAACTCTTTGTCCATGGCTAGGAAACTTAACCATCTTTGATTAACGAGCTAGTCAAGTAGAGGCATACTAGTGACACTCAGTTTGTCTATGTATTCACACATGTACTAAGTTTCCGGTTAATACAATTCTAGCATGAATAATAAACATTTATCATGATATAAGGAAATATAAATAACAACTTTATTATTGCCTCTAGGACATATTTCCTTCAGTCTCCCACTTGCACTAGAGTTAATAATCTAGATTACATTGTGATGATTCTAACACCCATGGAGTCTTTGTGTTGATCATGTTTTGCTCGTGAGAGAGGCTTAGTTAATGGGTGTGCAACATTCAGATCCGTATGTATCTTGCAAATCTCTATGTCTCCCTCCTTGAATTGACTGTGGATGGAATTGAAGCGTCTCTTGATGTGCTTGGTTCTCTTGTGAAATCTGGATTCCTTTGCCAAGGCAATTGCACCAGTATTGTCACAAAATATTTTCATTGGACCCGATGCACTAGGTATGACACCTAGATCAGATATGAAATCCTTCATCCAGACTCCTTCATTTGCTGCTTCCGAAGCAACTATGTACTCCACTTCACACGTAGATCCCGCCATGACGCTTTGCTTGGAACTGCACCAACTGACAGCTCCACCATTCAATAAAAATATGTATCCGGTTTGTGACTTAGAGTCATCCGAATCAGTGTCAAAGCTTGCATCGACGTAATCGTTTACGATGAGCTCTTTGTCACCTCCATAAACGAGAAACATATCCTTAGTCCTTTTCAGGTATTCTAGGATGTTCTTGACCATTGTCCAGTGATCCACTCCTGGATTACTTTGGTACCTCCCTGCTAAACTAATAGCAAGGCACACATTAGGTCTTGTACACAACATTGCATACATGTAGAACCTATGGCTGAAGCATAGGGAATGACTTTCATTTTCTCTCCATCTTCTGTAGTGGTCGGGCATTGAGTCTGACTCAACTTCACACCTTGCAACACAGTCAAGAACCCTTTCTTTGCTTGATCCATTTTTAACTTCTTCAAAACTTTATCAAGGTATGTGCTTTGTGAAAGTCCAATTAAGCGTCTTGATCTATCTCTATAGATCTTGATGCCCAATATATAACCAGCTTCACCGAGGTCTTTCATTGAAAAATTCTTATTCAAGTATCCTTTTATGCTATTCAGAAATTCAGTATTATTTCCTATCAACAATATGTCATCCACATATAATATCAGAAATGCTACAGAGCTCCCACTCACTTTCTTGTAAATACAGGCTTCTCCAAAAGTCTGTATAAAACCATATGCTTTGATCACACTATCAAAGCGTATATTCCAACTCCGAGAGGCTTGCACCAGTCCATAAATGGATCGCTGGAGCTTGCACACTTGGTTAGCTCCTTTTGGATCGACAAAACCTTCTGGTTGCATCATATGCAACTCTTATTTAAGTTATCCATTAAGGAATGAAGTTTTGACATCCATTTGCCAAATTTCATAATCATAAAATGCGGAAATTGCTAACATGATTCAGACGGACTTAAGCATCGCTATGGGTGAGAGGGTCTCATCATAGTCAACTCCTTGAACTTGTCGAAAACCTTTTGCAATAACTCGAGCTTTGTAGATAGTAACATTACCGTCAGTGTCAGTCTTCTTCTTGAAGATCCATTTATTCTCTATGGCTTGTCGATCATCGGGCAAGTCAACCAAAGTCCACAATTTGTTCTCATACATGGATCCCATCTCAGATTTCATGGCCTCAAGCCATTTTGCGGAATCTGGGCTCATCATCGCTTCCTCATAGTTCGTAGGTTCGTCATGGTCAAGTAACATGACCTCTAGAACAGGATTACCGTACCACTCTGGTGCGGATCTTATTCTGGTTGACCTACGAGGTTCGGTAGTAACTTGATCAGAAGTTTCATGATCATCATCATTAGATTCCGCACTTACTAGTGTAGGAATCACTGGAACTGATTTCTGTGATGAACTACTTTCCAATCAGGGAGTAGGTACAATTACCTCGTCAAGTTCTACTTTCCTCCCACTCACTTCTTTCGAGAGAAACTCCTTCTCTAGAAAGGATCCATTCTTAGCAAAAAATATCTTGCCTTTGGATCTGTGATAGAAGGTGTACCCAACAGTCTCCTTTGGGTATCCTATGAAGACACATTTCTCCAATTTGGGTTCGAGCTTATCAGGTTGAAGCTTTTTCACATAAGCATCGCAGCCCCAAACTTTAAGAAATGACAACTTGGGTTTCTTGCCAAACCATAGTTCATAAGGTGTCGTCTCAACGGATTTTGATGGTGCCCTATTTCACGTGAATGCAGCTGTCTCTAAAGCATAACCCCAAAACGATAGCGGTAAATCAGTGAGAGACATCATAGATCGCACCATATCTAATAAAGTGCGGTTACGACGTTCGGACACACCATTATGCTGTGGTGTTCCAGGTGGCGGGAGTTGCGAAACTATTCCGTATTGTTTCAAATGAAGACCAAACTCATAGCTCAAATATTCACCTCCACGGTCAGATCGTAGAAACTTAATTTTCTTGTTACGATGATTTTCCACTTCACTCTGAAATTCTTTGAACTATTCAAATGTTTCAGACTTATGTTTCATCAAGTAGATATACCCATATATGCTCAAATCATCTATGAAGGTAAGAAAATAATGATACCGGTCGCGAGTATCAACACTCATCGGACTGCATACATCAGTATGTATTATTTCCAACAAGTTTGTTGCTCGCTCCATTGTTCCGGAGAATGGATTCTTAGTCATCTTGTCCATGAGGCATGGTTCGCAAGCATCAAGTGATTCCAAAAGCCCATTAGCATGGAGTTTCTTCATGCGCTTTACACCAATATGACCTAAACGGCAGTGCCACAAATAAGTTGCACTATCATTATTGAACTTATATCTTTTGGCTTCAATACTATGAATGTGTGTATCACTACTATCAAGATTTAGTAAAAATAGACCACTCATCAAGGGTGCATGACGATAAAAGATATTACTCATATAAATAGAACAACCATTATTATCTCATTTAAATGAATAACCGTCTTGCATTAAAAATATCCAGATATAATGTTCATGCTCAACGTTGGCACCAAATAACAACTATTTAGGTCTAAAACTAATCCCGAAGGTAGATGTAGAGGTAGCGTGCCGATGGTGATCACATCGACTTTGGAACCATTTCCCACGCGCATCGTCACCTCGTCCTTAGCCAATCTTCGCTTAATCCGTAGCCCTTGTTTCGAGTTGCAAATATTAGCAACAGAACCAGTATCAAATACCCAGGCGCTACTGTGAGCATTAGTAAGGTACACATCAATAACATGTATATCAAATATACCTTTCACTTTGCCATCCTTCTTCTCCGCCAAATACTTGGGGCAGTTCTGCTTCCAGTGACCAGTCCCTTTGCAGTAGAAGCACTCAGTCTCAGGCTTAGGTCCAGACTTGGGCTTCTTCACTTGAGCAGCAACTTGCTTGCCGTTCTTCTTGAAGTTCCCCTTCTTCCCTTTACCCTTTTTTCTTGAAACTGGTGGTCTTGTTGACCATCAACACTTGATTCTCCTTCTTGATTTCTACCTCCGCAGGCTTTAGCATTGCGAAGAGCTCGGGAATCGTCTTATCCATCCCTTGCATATTATAGTTCATCACGAAGCTCTTGTAGCTTGGTGGCAGTGATTGAAGAAATCTATCAATGACACCATCATCAGGAAGATTAACTCCCAACTAAGTCAAGTGGTTGTGGTACCCAGGCATTCTGAGTATATGTTCACTGACAGAACTATTCTCCTCCATTTTGCAGCTATAAAACTTATTGGAGACTTCATATCTCTCAATCCGGGCCTTTGTTTGAAATATTAACTTCAACTCCTGGAACATCTCATATGCTCCATGATGTTCAAAACATTGTTGAAGTCCCGTTTCTAAGCCGTAAAGCATGGCACACTGAACTATAGAGTAGTCATCAGCTTTGCTCTGCAGACATTCATAACATCTGGTGTTGCTCCTGCAACAGGTTTGTCACCTAGCGGTGCTTCCAGGACATAATTCTTCTGTGCAGCAATGAGGATAATCCTCAAGTTATGGACCCAGTCCGTGTAATTTCTACCATCATCTTTCAACTTAGCTTTCTCTAGGAACGCATTAAAATTCAATGAAACAACAGCACGGGCCATCTATCTACAACAACATAGACCTGCAAAATACTATCAGGTACTAAGTTCATGATAAATTAAAGTTCGGTTAATCAACTTACTTAAGAACTCCCACTTAGATAGACATCCCTCTAATCATCTAAGTGATCACGTGATCCATATCAACTAAACCATGTCCAATCATCACGTGAGATGGAGTAGTTTTCAATGGTGAACATCACTATGTTGATCATATCTACTATATGATTCACGCTCGACCTTTCGGTCTCAATGTTCCGAGGCCATATCTGCATATGCTAGGCTCGTCAAGTTTAACCCGAGTATTCCGCGTGTGCAAAACTGGCTTGCACTCGTTGTATGTGAACATAGAGCTTATCACAACCGATCATCACGTGGTGTCTCGGCACAACGAACTGTGGCAATGGTGCATACTCAGGGAGAACACTTATACCTTGAAATTTAGTGAGAGATCACCTTATAATGCTACCGCTGAACTAAGCAAAATAAGATGCATAAAGGATAAACATCACATGCAATCAATATAAGTGATATGATATGGCCATCATCATCTTGTGCCTTTGATCTCCATCTCCAAAGCGCCATCATGATCACCATCGTCACCGGCTTGACACCTTGATCTCCATTGAAGCATCATTGTCGTCTCGACAACTATTGCTTCTATGACTATCGCTACCGCTTAGTGATAAAGGAAAGTAATTACCTGTCGATTGCATTTCATACAATAAAGCGACAACCATATGGCTCCTGCCAGTTGCCGATAACTCCGTTACAAAACATAATCATCTCATACAATAAAATTTAGCATCATGTCTTGACCATATCACATCACAACATACCCTGCAAAAACAAGTTAGACGTCCTCTACTTTGTTGTTGCAAGTTTTACGTGGCTGCTACGGGCTGAGCAAGAACCGTTCTTACCTACGCATCAAAAACCACAACGTGGTATAGTGATTGCTTTTTTATCTTCAGAAAGAACCCTGTTCATTGAACCCGATTCAACTAAAGTTGGAGAAACTGACACCCACCAGCCACCTGTGTGCGAAGCACGTCGGTAGAACCAGTCTCGCGCAAGCGTACGCGTAATGTCGGTCTGAGCCGCTTCATCCAACAATAACGCTGAATCAAGAATCAACTAGTGATGGCAAGCAATATGTATATACCCACACCCACAACTCCTTTGTGTTCTACTCGTGCATATAACATCTACGCATAGACCTGGCTCGGAAGCCACTATTGGGGAACGCAGTAATTTCAAAAAAAAATCCTATGCACACGCAAGATCTATCTAGGTGATGCATAGCAATGAGAGAGTAAGAGTGTTGTCCACGTACCCTCGTAGACCTTAAGCGGAAGCGTTATAACAACGCAGTTGATGTAGTCGTACGTCTTCATGATCCGACCGATCCTAGCATCGAAGGTATGACACCTCTGTGATCTGCACACATTCAGCTCGGTTGTAACACCCCGGATGTAATTTACCTTATCTGTACTACAACTCTTGACGTTTCCAGCCTAAGTTATTTTATTTACCTCGGGTTCAGGTTTTTTGTCTCTGTGTGTTGTTGCCTTTGTCATGCATCTCATATCATGTCATCATGTGCATTGCATTTGCATACGTGTTTGTCTCATGCATCCGAGCTTTTTCCCCGTTGTCCGTTTTGCATTCCGGCGTTCCTATCTCCTCCGGTGGTCCTTTCTACCTCTTTTCGTGTGTGGGGGTTAAACATTTCCGGATTGGACCGAGACTTGCCATGCGGTCTTGGTTTACTACTGGTAGACCGCCTGTCAAGTTTCGTGCCATTTGGACTTCGTTTGATACTCCAACGGTTAACCGAGGGACCGAAAAGGCCTCGTGTGTGTTGTAGCCCAACACCCTTCCATTTTGGCCCAAAACCCACTTAAACCTGTCCCATCATCTAGAGCGTTCGATCATGATCACGTGGCCGAAAACCGTACCTCATTCTGAGCTTCCTAACTCCTCCTATCCCTATTTATAGGTCTCCCCTCGAAATCTTCAAGTCTTCTCCTACCCTAACCCTAGTTCTTTTCGTCCCCGCCGCCACCGGACAAAACTCCACCGACGGACATGTCCATTTTCACCTTGTCTCCACCACTTGTCATCGTCTGATTCGCCCGCCCTGGGCGCCCACTTCGTCGCGCCGCCGCCCGGCCCGCTCGGCCCGCGGGAGGCCCCCGCGGCCCGGAGCCACTCGCCCGCGCCGCCGTCCTTCTTCCCCGCGGCCGGCCACCCGGAGCCGCCGCGCGCCATCACCGGCGACGACGACCGCGGCCGCCGCCTCCTCAACCTTCGGCGCTCGCCCCGCCGCCCACCAGCGTTCGCCTTCGCCGCGCCGCCCGAGGCCGGCGCCGCCACCGCCGCCATCATCCCCGACCGCACTCCGGCAGGTCCCTGGCAACCTCTCCAAGCTCCTCCGACAATCTTCGACAACTCTGGCGGTTACTGTTCCGGCGAACCTCGGGATCCGCGCCGGCTGGATCGGGATCTAGATCTCGGTTGACTTTTTCTTCCCGTAAACCTAATTTTTAGCATTTTTCCGCATGTTGTAACTCTGCATCCGTAGCTCCGATTTGCGCGTGTAGCATATCAAAATGTTCGTCTCAAAGAGTAAATCATTTCATCCCATTGCATAATTTTCATTTGAGCTCATATTGATGCCCGAAATGCTTTTGGAAGAGGGCTATGTGATAAACTTGGCAGATCTGTTTCATAAATTAGATATTTGTCATTTTTGCCATGATTAATGTGTGCATTATATGCTCCTGAGCTCTACATGAGTTTTGTTATATGGCATGCCAACTGTACAGAGGTGCTTACCATGTATTTTTATGATATGTGTGGTGACTAGCACAAGCTTGCAAAGTAGCATAATCGGTAATGCTGATTTCAAGGACTTAGAATTTCACAAGTCCTTGTCCTGATTTTGTCATTATGCCATATGTTCATGTTGTTTCCTAGTGATCCGTGTCTCTTTTGAGGATGATCAGTAAGGATGATTTGTTAACATTGTGGTGCTCTATCCATCCATGTCTTTGTTTGCATTTATGGAGCACCCTAGCTTGAGTCAATCAAGCTCTACTTTTTCTATTTTGTGAATCCTGGCAGATTGTTGACTTGTTAGCGATTTTGCCGAGGATGTTGCTATTGATCCGTGCATGCTATGTTGTTGTTCTTGCCATATCTGGCTTCTATGATATGTATTATTTATGGGTGTATGCTTAGTTTGTCATGACATGCTCTGTAGTGAGTGCATCGAGCTCGTAAACATGCCTACTCGCTAACTGATTTGCATGCTCCAGGTTTTCACTAAGTCTGAGATCTGTTTATGTTTTTGCCATGTTCACATGCTTGCAATTGTATTTTATGATCCCTTTTGGCTCAAGGTCACTAAGGGACTTTTGTTAAGTGCTTTGAGTAGCTTCATGCCATGCCTTGCTTTTCCATGTTAAATTCCTGTAGCATGTAGTTTTCATGCTTTAAAGTGTGCTTCCTGATGTTAAATTCCAGACTTGTGTTAATTTCACTAAGTGTGAAACCTGTTATCATTTGCACTTTTGCCATGTTTGTTTGAACCTGTTATTGGATGAATTAGCCGTAGCTCAGTGTTCATCTTTTGTCAAGCTTCATGAGTGGATCCCTTCCATGTATTTTTTTGTCATGTTTGAGTGCTCTAGCATATTTATCTTTATGCATTTAGATGGCTACTTGCTGATTATCGCAGGCCGGTGCCATATTTGTTTTGCTTGCCATTTCCAAACCGTGCATCCGATTCCGGTGATCTCTATATCGATTTCAACTGAAATCACCTTACCTTTCCAGTGGCACTCTTGGATTTCCAAGTTGAGGCCAGGTTCAATCATTCATTGTCAAATCTTGCATATGCATCACATATCGCATCCCGCATAGCATACCTTGTTTGCATCATGTTTGTTTGAGCATTGTACGTGGTTGATTGTGTTCCTTTTTCTTGTTTGTCTTGTTTGGGTAGAGCCGGGAGACGAGTTCGCTAACGAGGAGCCCGTTGAGTTTGCTTACGAGGATCAAGTCAACTCTGACAACTTTGCAGGCAAGATGATCATACCCTCGAAATCACTTCTATCTTTGCTTGCTACATGCTCGCTCTTTTGCTATGCCTATGCTACGATACCTACCACTTGCTTATCATGCCTCCCAAATTGCCATGTCAAACCTCTAACCCACCATGTCCTAGCAAACCGTTGATTGGCTATGTTACCGCTTTGCTCAGCCCCTCTTATAGCGTTGCTAGTTGCAGGTGATGTTTGGAGATCGTTCCTTGTTGGAACATTGTTTATTGTTGGGATATCACCATATTATCTTGTTATCTTAATGCACCTATATACTTGGTAAAGGGTGGAAGGCTCGGCCTTTTGCCTAGTGTTTTGTTCCACTCTTGCCGCCCTAGTTTCCGTCATATCGGTGTTATGTTCCCGGATTTTGCGTTCCTTACGCGGTTGGGTTATAATGGGAACCCCTTGATAGTTCGCCTTGAATAAAACTCCTCCAGCAATGCCCAACCTTGGTTTTACCATTTGCCACCTAGCCTCTTTTTCCCTTGGGTTTCCGGAGCCCGAGGGTCATCTTTATTTAAACCCCCCCGGGCCAGTGCTCCTCTGAGTGTTGGTCCACCTCGTCAGCCGCCGGTGGCCACCAGTGGCAACTCTGGGCTGGCCTACCAGAAGTTTGGACAATCTGAGTGTGCCCTGAGAACGAGATATGTGCAGCTCCTATCGGGATTTGTCGGCACATTCGGGCGGTGTTCCTGGACTTGTTTTACCATTGTCGAGGATGTCTTGTAACCGGGATTCCAAGCCTGATTGGGTCTTCCCGCTAGAAGGAATATCCTTCGTTGACCGTGAGAGCTTGTGATGGGCTAAGTTGGGACTCCCCTGTAGGGATTTGAACTTTCGAAAGCCGTGCCCGCGGTTATGGGCAGATGAGAATTTGTTAATGTCTGGTTGTAAATAACATGAAACTTAACTTAATTAAAATGAATCAACCGCGTGTGTAACCGTGATGGTCTCTTCTCGGCGGAGTCCCGGAAGTGAACACGGTGTTGGAGTAATGTTTGACGTAGGTTGTTCTAGGATCACTTCTTGATCATAGTTCTTCGTCTGTGCTTTGCCTTCTCTTCTCGCTCTCTTTTGCGAATAGGTTAGCCACCATATATGCTAGTCGCTTGCTGCAGCTCCACATATTACCTTGCCTTTACCTATAAGCTTAAATAGTCTTGATCGTGAGGGTGCAAGATTGCTGAGTCCCCGTGACTCACAGTTTACTTCCAAAACCAGATGCAGGGACCGATGATACCGTTCCAGACGATGCGCTTGAGCTCAAGTGGGAGTTCGATGAAGACTCTCGTTGTTACTATGTGTCTTTCCCAGATGATCAGTAGTGGTGCCCAGTTGGGGCGATCGGGGACCGTGTCGCATATTGGGGTTGATCTTTTATTTTGGTACCGTAGTCGGACCATGAGTGTATTGGATGATTGTAATGTTATTCATGTATTTGTGTGATGTGGCGAGTGTAAGCGAACTATGTACCTTTTTCCCCTATTATCTATTTACATGGGTTGTTGTGAAGATTACCTTACTTGCGACATTGCTTTCAATGCGGTTATGCCTCTAAGTCGTGCTTCGACACGTAGGAGATATAGCCGCATCGAGGGCGTTACATCGGTGACGTCCCACAAACTCTAGATCCAGCTGAGTGTCGGGGGAGAGCTTCGTCAGCATGACGGCATGATGGCGGTGATGATGAAGTTACCGATGCAGGGCTTTGCCTAAGCACTACAACGATATGACCGAGGTGGAAATTTGTGGAGGGGGCACCGCACACGGCTAAGAGATCAACGTGTGTGTCTATGGGGTGCCCCCTTCCCCGTATATAAAGGAGTGGAGGAGGGGAGGGCCGGCCCTCTCTATGGCATGCCCTAGGGGGAGTCCTACTCCCATCGGGAGTAGGATTCCCCCTTTCCCTAGTTGGAGTAGGAGAGAAGGAAGGGGGAGAGAGAGGGAAGGAAGGGGGAGGCCCCCACCCAATTTAGATTGGGCTAGGGGGGCTCCCTCTTTCCCTTCCTCTCCTCTATTCCACTAAGGCCCAATAAGGCCCATATACTCCCTGGGGGGTTCCGGTAACCCCCCGGTACTCCGGTAAATGCCTGAACTCACCCGAAACCATTCTGATGTCCAAACATAGGCTTCCAATATATCGATCTTTATGTCTCGATCATTTCGAGACTCCTCGACATGCCCGTGATCACATCCGGGACTCCGAACAACCTTCGGTACATCAAAACACATAAACTCATAATACCAATCGTCACCGAACGTTAAGCGTGCGGACCCTACGGGTTCGAGAGCTATGTAGACATGACCGAGACTCATATCCGGTAAATAACCAATAGCGGAACCTGGATGCTCATATTGGTTCCTACATATTCTACGAAGATCTTTATCGGTCAAACTGCATAACAACATATGTTATTCACTTTGTCATCGGTAAGTTACTTGCCCGAGATTTGATCGTCGGTATCTCAATACCTAGTTCAATCTCGTTACCAGCAAGTCTCTTTACTCGTTTGGTAATGCAACATCCCGTAACTAACTCGTTAGTCACATTGCTTGCAAGGCTTATAGTGATGTGCATTACCGAGAGCGCCCAGAGGTACCTCTCCGATACACGAATGATAAATCCTAATCTCGATCTATGCCAACTCAATAAACACCATCGGAGACACCTGTAGAGCATCTTTATAGTCACCCAGTTACGTTGTGACGTTTGATAGCACACTAAGTGTTCCTCCGGTATTCAGGAGTTGCATAATCTCATAGTCATAGGAACATGTATAAGTTATGGAGAAAGCAATAGCAATAAACTAAACAATCATAGTGCTAAGCTAACGGATGGGTCAAGTCAATCACATCATTCTCTAATGATGTGATCCCATTTATCAAATGACAACTCTTTGTCCATGGCTAGGAAACTTAACCATCTTTGATTAACGAGCTAGTCAAGTAGAGGCATACTAGTGACACTCAGTTTGTCTATGTATTCACACATGTACTAAGTTTTCGGTTAATACAATTCTAGCATGAATAATAAACATTTATCATGATATAAGGAAATATAAATAACAACTTTATTATTGCCCCTAGGGCATATTTCCTTCAAGGGGTGCCGGGCCTTTTTCTGGGCTGGATCGGAAGAAGTCAGTGCGAGCAAGTGTGTGGTCTCCTGGCAAAGAGTTTGCAAGCCTAAATATCTTGGAGGGCTAGGAGTGATGGACCTGCACACACATGGACTTGCACTACGTTTGTGGTGGGAGTGGTTAAGAAGAACAGATAGCGTTAGGCCTTGGCAGGGCCTCAATTTGACACCAGATCGCCATGTTCTGCAGGCATTCAACAATTTAGTTAAATGGCAGCTTGGGGACGGCTCTAGGATCTTGTTTTGGAAGGATGGATGGCTAAACGGAGCATGCATCGATGAGGTCGCACCTTTGCTCACTAGCAAGGTTAAGACCAAGGTGAAAAACAGGAGAGTGGTACAGGAGGGTCTGTTGTCACACGCTTGGACTTTGGACATTACCGGTGAGCTCTCTACGGAGGAGCTGGCACAATTCATTAGTATATGGGAGGTGCTAATGGATGTGCAACTAACGCCGGGCCAAGAGGATATTACCATCTGGGCGTGGTGTGTGGAAGGAAAGTACACAGCGACATCGGCGTATAAAATGATGTGCGAGGGAGGGATCCGGTTCCAATCGTCTGCAGCCATTTGGAAGAGTTGGGCGCCGCTGTCCTACAAGATCTTCTTGTGGCTGGCTGTCCAATACCGCGTATGGACGTCAGGCATGAGGTTCCGACATGGGTTACAAGACCAGACCTTCCCATGTTTTTTCTGCGGTCAGGAGAAGGATACAGTTGATCACCTGCTGCTACAGTGTGTCTTTGCAAGACAAGTGTGGTACCTATGCGTCACTAAGATTGTCTTGGATATGGCCCTTCTACCCTTGCTACGGTCTAAGTTGGAAGAGTGGTAGGCTATGAGACGCGAGCAGATTCCCAAAGCAAACAGAAAGGGTTTTGATTCCTTTTTTTTAGAACTGATGACAGTGGAAGAGGATCCCAGGGTTTTGATTCCTTTGTTATGATTATCTGTTGGACACTTTGAAAACAGCGCAATGCATGTGTATTTGGGAATGCCAATGTGAGAGACGTATGGGGTACAGTAGATATTATCTTCCAAGAGCAAAAAATATGGGCCCTAGCTGGAGGCACGGGAGTGCCAACTTTTTATGACTAGTTGACTTAGAGAGTTGGAGTGGAGTGAGCATGGAGCACCGACGTGGGGTGATCGGGCTTTCTGTAATTCCTTATACATTTTTTTCTGCCTTCTATAGCTAAGTTACGTCATTGGCATACTCTCGAAAAAAGTAACTATTCATCGTAGGAATTTCTTTATAGCACCCATTTTTCTCTCGCTCTTCCCGCAGCAGATCTCTCCCCACTTTCTCGAAGCTTCCCATCCTCTCTCTCCCACCCTATCGCACTGTCTGTGAAGGCGCTTCGCCGTATCCGTGCTTCATCTAACCCACCTTTTTCTCTCGCTCTGCCCGCAGAAGATCCTTCCCCACTTCTTTGAAGCTTCTCGTCCTCTTCCTCCCACCCTCTCGCACTGTCTGTAAAGATGCCTCGCGTATCCGCGCTCCATCTAATCCTACCATTCAAACACCTTTTTGGTTGTAACTGAGTTAAAGTATTCAAACAGAACCGAAGATGTCTTCCGTTTCTTGAATCTCTGAGTCAGCGTAGCGACTACCGCTACGTAATCGTGGACTATTCTCCAGCTGTCTCGGTGGGCCGCGCACGCCCCTATTCATAGACAGTCGACCCCACTGCCGTAGTAGCACTGGCCCCGCTTCACGAGACATCTCCAGCGAGTGACCGGCGGGCCAGCGGCGGCCGGCAGCAGCTAAGCTAGGCCGCAAGGCAGGCACCCCCACCCACACAAGTCACACGAAGATACTCCCCATTCCCGGGACTCTCTCTCCCACCAACTCCCGGATTCCGTTTTCCACCCGCCCGCTCCGCTCTCGGCGCATCATTCCTTGCCAGCGGTCCACGCAAATCCCAAATCCCAAACCCCGCGCCGATGGACACGCAGCTCGAGCCCACCCGCGCCGCTCTTATACGCCGCAGCCTGCTCGGGCAGCCGTGATAACGCTCCTTCACCTCCCACGTGCCGACTCTGGTGGCCTTGGCGGCGGGGCGGCGAGATGCTGGGGTCCGGGCTGAATCTGGTGACCACGGTGATCGGCTTCGGGATGAGCGCCACCTTCATCGTCTTCGTCTGCGCACGCCTCATCTGCGGACGCGCCGTGCGGGCCGACGCCGAGGCCGACGTCGCCGCCGCCCGGGCCATGGCTCCGGGCCCCGCGCCCTTCGACTTCGACATCGAGTTCCGCACCGCGGATCTCGATCGCACGGTGAGCCTCTGTCGTTTCCGCAACTGGTAGCGTACTCTATTAGCATCCTGTCATGTGCAGCCGATTGATGTCGGAGTGGAACCGCATCCGATGGAGATCGGCGTGCGCATGTGTTGCTGCCAGCCTACCAAATTTGCGATCGAGACCGTTGGTTGGTATTGGCGTACAACACGCAAAAACTTTGATGTGTGTTGATTCATTAGAGCTAGAAGAAAATAATCTGGCTTTAACAGAGGTTCCGGAGATGCTTGCTTCCTGGAGCCTCCCGTTGGCCGCATTTCTTTTTATGTTTTAGCCTACACGACAAGTTCAATTGTGCAGAATATTTTATATGAACCAGTATGTGAGATAGTCGACTGATCAGTGAAAGTGCTCAAGTACCTCAAATGAATACATGATGAATGGTTCCTTCCTTTAATTCGTCTAACTGATAAAAAATGAAGTTTAATTCATGTAATTGAAGTTGTACAGATGTATTGCTCGCTCACAACATCAGTGTTGCATGTGCATGCTACTTATTTTTGCATGATTAACATAAGGGGCTTTTATAAGAAATTATAAAATGATCATGCATTTTCTTTTTAAAAATATTACAATGCACCTCAAAGACCAACACGCAACAACTAGGCTAAAAAAAAGACAACAACAACAACAAAGCCTTTAGTCTCAAACAAGTTGGGGTAGGCTCAAAAGGAAAGAAAAAAATGGCATTGCTAAACCAGGTTGCGGATGTTATTTGGGGGGCCAATTTCTCAATTAACAGTACTAATAGTTCCATTGATTAAAGACCTTAGTATGAGAGGTCTGCTTCTATCTTCCGTGCTACATTTCTTCGAGCTACATTGCTATCTGGCATTTGTTATCCTTAATTCCCTTTAATTCTCACACTGTTTATGTTTCCTTGTTCTTTACCAACTCTTTACATGAAGTTGCAAGCTCACTAACTTGACTAAGCACATTAACTCCGGAAATTTTTGAAGAAAATTACATTGATTTATTTTTCAAAATTTATGCAGTCATTATCAGTCCAATAGTATTACAAAATTATTATTATTATTTATATAATGGAAGCTTTTACCTTTTATTACCCCTGGCCTTTGCATTATATGATGCATACAGCCATAATTATTACATCACTTATTACAAAGTGATCAAACTACGGTCTTGCCAAAAAGAGGGAAAGATCTAAACTACGAACTACAAAATTATTTACTACCATTTCTATGGAATGGTCATTTGCAATGTTAATCTGAACTATGGACAATGTCACCGCCTCAATATTGAAATGTCTTAAATGGTTTGCTTTTATGTCTGATTGGTTTCAGACATCACTTTCTTATGTACGTCTAGATAGGTTGGTCGACAGGTGATTGAACTTCTCTACTTTGAATGTGTTGTATATAAAGTGTATTCTGAATTGCTTGAGAGAAGTTAGAATCGGATTCTTGCCAGCACGGTGTCCTTTGGAATATCAACCTTTACAGTCATGCACTCAGGCTAACTTTTCAGTTGAAATGACTGTACACAAATGCAAATATTTGCCTTTCAAGAACCTATTGATGCACAACGTTTTTTATACGTCTATCATGAAAACTCAAAACATTATATCTATTTTGCTATGGTGCTCTAATTTCTCCTCAGTAGAAGTTATGGTGAGTTTAATTTGCGTTGCCAAAATTCCTCGCAATGGTATGCATGGAGCACATTATGCCCCTTCCCACATTTTCGTCCATAGTTCGATGCCTGATAATTAGAGAAAACTGATAATAACATATCCTCTGCACTTATATATAATTGAGGAATTTATTCTAGTTGATTCGTAACTTATGTAATCAGTCAAGCATACCATTCTTTGGCAGACTAAAACCATTTAAGTTCTAATCATGCAGGCACTCTTAGAGAGTAAGATGATCCTCATGTTCCTTAGAGGGCTTTCAGTTAAATATTCTATACTAATCATGGAAATTATGTTTGGGCTTTGTAATCGTATGAGTCAGTATACTGACAGTTATCTGATAGTTTTGAACTTGACACACTTCATTTTCCTTTGTTCAACAGATTCAGAACACCTGCAGTGGATTGGAACCTTTCGTTGTTGCTGCAATTCCAGCAATGACGTATAGCTCTGAAGCCTTCCATTCAAAAGATGATGCCCAGTAAGTACACCATATGTTCTAGAGTTAACTTGTTGCAATTTTTTCTGCTTCTGTTTATCTTTTTTGTTCCCTCAAAACATTTGGTGTCAGTTAGCGTGCAGAGAAACACAATGTGTAATAGATGCGCCATACAGCTGGAAAACATTGTTAATTTGTGATGATCCAATGCTCGAACCTTCAAATATTACTAATATTTGATATTAGGTGAGTTATGAGTTGTGAAGCATGTAGTCTAGACAGCTGGTCAAGGGGCTTCAGTTAGAAACTGAAATGCTACAGCTGAATAAAAATGCACCTCTCTGGGCTAGCTATTTTAGTTGACAATTATAAGCTGTTAAGCGTAATATGGACTAGTACTATTATGTTTCTGAGATAAGAATTACAAGAGCTGTTCCTTGTTCTTCTTTTCGTTGTTTTCAACTGCGGAAAGGAAATGAGAAAAGCCTGAACATGAGTCCACCGATATTAATCCAACATGACCCTTTGTGACATCTTAGTAATGAAACTCTTAAATGGATTAAATTATACCATCCTCAGATCGGTAAGTATATTATCATGATTATTTACATATATGTGTACTTGGCTTGAATTATGTACTAGATAGGCATAAGTAGCATTCTTTATTGTCATATTCTTAATTCTTTAAAGTTCAGTTCAAGATTTTTTTTGGTGAAAAGAATAATAGAAAATGACATATGTTTTTCTTCATTTCTTGTCCATATCATTTGCAACTAAACAGTAATATATTCAAGTGATAATTGGGATTCTGTTCCCGCTTGATGATGGTTCTTTATGTATGCTGCGATATGGGTGTATAACGCTCACATACTATTATCCGACTTCCGAATCAAACAAGTAACAGATTTCTTTATTTTTCTTTCTTCTGCAGGTGCTCCATATGTTTGGGTGAATACGGCGAGAAAGAGATCCTGCGTATAATGCCCACATGCCGACATAATTTTCATCTTTCCTGTATAGATATATGGTTAGAGAAGCAAACGACCTGCCCAATATGCCGAATCTCGTTGGACTTACCGGGTGGAAAAGCCAGTGCTTCCCCTGCCCGTAGCCTCCCTCAATTATTTGGCCACCCTGAGAGCTCTGCCAGTCGTTCACCGCATTGGATACTTCCTATGCATCGTGATCGTACCGGGGGTAGAGGTAACAGACCGGCCTCGCAAGAATCACTAGAAGTGGTCATAACATGAAATGCACTGAGACAAAATCAAGACACGTTGGTCAGGCTATGTTGTTCCTTGGCGGTGCATGGAGGACGTCTGCCATTTGCAGAAATCCTGTGCATCCTTCTTCCATCACAATTCACCACACTTTGGGCGTAGAATTGGAGGCAATTTGTTTGTAGGCCCGGCCTTTAGGCATGCTTTCTATGTCACGGGTTGTAGATTAGGGATTTCCCCATTTCGCTACTTCGTGGCTCTTTGTATGTTCGTTTTGATGAGCATTTGTTGTATATTCCCAAAGGAAATAGTTGTACAGATCAGATGAGGAGCTGCGAAAATATTTGTGTGGCTTCTCTGCTCGTCAGACAAATCGCCAGCGCTTCTGAAATGCACACTGTTTTCCCTACTTTCGAGCTTGGATTGCTCTTCAGCCTTTGGTACTACGTTTGGCGTCCTCGCATTATCTCCGTCCTTGCCGAAATGATGACAATCTAGTCAAAAACAGAGAAACAACGCGCGAAAGTACCTTTCTACTCTCGAGCTCAAATAAGGTCGGTGAACAGTAAAATAAAAAAAATCAATGTCTTTTTCAGGAGAAACATTGACAAAAGTTCTAACTGCTTATAAAAATTCGTCATGAAATCACATTCCTGTAAGGTGTGGCACAAAAAAACAAATTCAATGCTCCAAAATGCTTTTGAAAGTAGCATTTTCAGATTATCGATTTTGTTTTGTTTTGCCACGCCTTCTAGGAATGTGATTTCAAGACGAATTTTTGCAAGCACTTACAACTTTTGTCGATGTTTCACCCAAATTTGTTGGAACTTTTTGAATTTTTTCTGATTATTTTGATTTTACTGTTCACTTGAGCTCAGGTGCAGAAACTCTGAAAAATTGTTGTAAAGATCAGATGAGGAGCTGCGAAAATATTTATGGCTTCTCCACTCGTCAGACCTTTCCGCTTCCGAGCTCAAATGAGCTTTCTTTTAAATCTTCGAATATGAAAGAAACTACCTACGCTTATTTATTTACATATTCTACTAATAAAAGGAATAGATATTCTTGGTTCATCATACGTATTTTACAAAAAAACTTCTGATATTTTTAGTACAAACCGGCACTCCATTAGAAGAGCTCCTCTTCGGTGCCCTCAGCGCCGCTTAGGCTAGAGGGCGCTCAAAGGCGAGCGACAGTGGCCCGGCCCAGCATTGGCTGCGTCAGCAACATGATCAAAAAACAAAAAAAATTGCAAGCACTTACAACTTTTGTCGATGTTTCACCCAAACTTTGTTTTTGGAATTTTTTTGATTTTTTTTCTTTTGATTTTGTTTCGATTTTACTGTTCACTTGAGCTTGAAATAGGCTTTCGTCCTGCTTTATAAATAAAGCAACGATCCATACAATCCAAGTTCAACAACACTCGACATATCATTGCTGGGGCCACAGCACAATCAAGCCCAAGGAAGCAAAAAAGAAATAGAAAAAAAAAAGCCACCTAGTGGCGTCCGCATAGCGGTACTATGAGGAAGAAAGTCAACGCGCTGAAGCCAGGAGCGCATCCATCATCAGGCCAAGTCGGTCGCGATCACTTGAGCTCCGGTGCAGAAACTCTGCGTCTGAGGAAATAGTTGTACAGATCAGATGAGGAGTTGTGAAAATATTTGTGGCTTCTCCGCTCGTCAGACCTTTCCGCTTCCGAGCTCAAATGAGCTCTCTTTTAAATCTTCGAATACGAAAAAAACTACCTGGTTCCCCCTCCTTGTCGACTGTGGGCCCGGCGGCTAGTCTTGTACCAACAGCAGTGACATCTAATCAACGATGGCGACGACACCTTTTGCTTGTGTATCAACAGCGGTGACTCATGTATACTACTCATTCTTCACTGTGAGCGACTGTAAGGACCCATCATCCTCCATGAATGTTTTTTTTTTGGTTCAAGCAACCGGTGCGGAGCCGAAATCTTAATCTTATCTCTACTAATTATATATTTGTAAAAATGTTGTGAGAGATTTGTTGCTAAGAGATCCATCGCTTATCTATTTACCTATCTACTACTAAAGAGAATAAATATTCTTGATCCATCATACGTATTTTACAAAAGAACTTCTTATATTTTTAGTACAAACCGGCACGGAGAGCTCCTCTTCGGCGCCCTCAGCGCCGCTTAGGCTGGAGGGTGCTCGAAGGCGAGCGACAGTGGACTGGCCCAGCATCGGCTGCGTCAGCAACATGATCAAGAAACAAAAATTGAAAATGAAGTTTGATTCGAACGCACACGCGAATGTCGACAGGCTTGACGCACTGCCCACTCCACCGCAAGCACTTTCATGTTTTATATACGAACAGAGATCTATTCGACCTTTTCTCAGTCCCAGTATAAATTATTCGGAAAAAGAAAATATATATTTGAAAAAGAATTCACGAACATTAAAAAAGTTCATCGCTTTCGAAAATAAATTCACAAAAATCGAAAAAGGTTCACCAGTTTTTGAATAAAAGCTCACGAATTTGAAAAATGTTCACCGGATTTAGACAAAAAGTTAATCGACTTGGAGGGAAAAAGTTCATCGAATTTGAAGAAAAATCATTGAATTTGGAAAAAGTTCATCGAATTTGAAAAAAGTTCATTAGATTTGAAAAAAGTTTGTTCAATTTGAAAAAGTTTGTCGAATTCAAAAAATAGTTCATCGAATATGGAAAAAGTTTTTTTTTGCGGGGTGAATATGGAAAACGTTCATTGAACATTTGAAAAAATAGTTCGATCATATTTAAAAAAAGTTCATTGAATTTTATAAAAGTTCATCAATTTGTAGAGTATATGGCAGTGAAGGGGTTTTGGGATCCCAAAATTATATATGTTTGTATGTACATGCCACTTTTATGTCTACAAGCTATAAAATGATTTCCTATTAATGTTCTATAATTTATTTCCATTTTTGCGTCCGGTGCAATTTTACAATGATCTCCTAGCTAGGACCAGTTAAATTAGCCAAATGAATACACTTGAGCACTTGTTTCATAATTTACTTTGTTGCGACCTCAACTATTTATTATTATTTTAAAACTGGTCCCTGAGAAAATTGCCACTCCCTCGGTTCCTAAAATTATGTCTTTTTAGAGATTTGAATATGGACTACATACCGATGAATATAGACGTATTTTAGAGTGTATGTTACTCATTTTGCTCTATATGTAGTCCATATTAAAATCTCTTAAAAGACTTATATTTAAGAACAGAGGAAGTAGATAATTTCATATAATTTACTTTATTTTTTGGGAAAATAAATTAGTAAGTTGATAAGATACCAAATTGAGATTAATTTATTTACAATGTGCTTGGGAGGAAGATGAGAAGATGTTGATGTTGGCAGTGCCGTTGATGGCGATGGCGGTCATAGGGAGGAGATTAAGAGAATCAATAACCTTTTGGCCCTGCTCGATGTTGTTGTCGCCATAAACATCAACAACATGTACCCTCTCGCAAGGCAGCTGATGGAGCATCGAGGCCAGGGTTCGCTCTAAAGAAGAATGCGCTGCTGACTGAGCTATTCAACGACGATGAGAAGGACACCACGATGGGAGGAAAAAAGATGATTACCAACATGGGGGAAGATGATGATGACAAACCCATGTGATTTGGATGAGGATCCTAAGGTATATGTCAGTTATAACATATAATTATTTGGATCATTGCTCTCTATGTATACATCATCGAGTTACATTGCAGGTGAACTCAATTATTTTTCTAATTGTTGCGGGCTGTCTTTTCTATGCACGCGAATACATGTGAAATATGATATACATTATATGCACAATCGGGAAAAAACTATACATATGAAATTTGATATGCATTGTATTCAAAGGTGTAACCAGAAAAAATAAATCAAAGGCCCGTGGCAATGCATGGGCGTTCTACTAATTTATATATGGATGCGAGTGAAAATCAATAACCGAGTCGAGCACTAATAAGGAGAGGGTAAAGAGGGAGCCGGTGCATCCGAAATTAATGGGGAGAGATCGTGGAATTCGTGAGACATTCATTGAGGAATTAGTGGGAGAAAATGGTCCGATTACATAGGCTAGTTCCCCGATTAGTGGGGGAATTAGTGGCCAAATTGCTAAAGCACATCTAGATGTGCTCTAAGTATTGCACATTTAAGTCCTATGTCATTGATTTTACGCTAAGATTCGTGCTAGTATTTTTTGTTATTTTTCCTCTTTCTTTCTAGTTTGACTGAGTCACTTAGATATGCAATAACCAGGGAAAATTTGACCTATAAAATTAATTAATGGGAGATGAGGGATTTCTGAAACATGCTTGGTTCACCCCTTGGTTAAATGAGTGAATTCGGTGGTGACCGATGAGCTGGTGGAGTGGTGTACCACACGAGTAGCAGCATAATGCTCGTGAAGGGACCTCAAGACGATCATCACTCTATGCTTACGGGAGCTTTGGAAGCACCGGAGTGCCATAGTATTCGATGGAGCAACACCATCACTAGTGCAGGCTTTGTGGGATATTGATCATGAAGGACAAACATGGAGATCAGCGGGTCTATTTAAGGGTGATCTTGACTTCTTTTTTGATGGTTTGAGTATGCGGATTAGCGGCGAGTAGCCCCGTAGTGATATAACATGCTTGTGGAGGTTGTATTTACAACTATGTAAACATGTTGTAAACCTTGTGGAGGTGATTAGTCCCTTTACCCGGTGAAGGAGCATAAGTGATTCTCATCTTTTTTCTAGAGGTGACCCGGAGTGATCGAACCCGCAAGAGGATGATGCCCTTTAAGCATGGGTTTCTAACAAGATTTTGCAAGATAATTAGTTCCTGCTTTTGGCCGGATCGTAAATCAAGATGAGATCATAAATCAAGATGACACTGAAAACACTTATAATAAAAATAGGCATGGGTATGAGGAGAAATGCATTGGAGCACCTGGATGCCACACACCCCTATATGAAAGTAGCATTAAAAAATATCTGAAAATTTCAAAAATTCTGAAATTTTAGGATACCAAACCTAGGAGCCTGTTGTAGACCCATGTTCATTTTCACGGGGAATGGGTGCTTGTAGTATCCGCTGCACTAGAATTACGATCCGACATATGATACGTCTAAATTTTTTTCTATACATACATTTTTTTGTCTTTTTACTGACATTATCACGGGCACTCATTCCCGACGGAAGTGAGCATGAGTGTACAACAAGAACCCATGTTTCATATCCCAAAATTTCAGAATTTTAGAAAATTCCTAATATATTTTTAATGCTATATTCATATAGGGGTGTGTGGCACCCGATAGACACAAATCCTCTTCCTAGGTATGAGGTCTTATGTTTACAATCATATATTTGTGTTGGGACCATCATGATCTTAGTTTGTGCCCTTGAAGTCATCCATAGAGATGTGGTTGTTGCGTATCGAAGTGGGGGATGTGTCCAAATTACATCTTGACCAACGGCATCCTGCATCAAGAGTTGTCCAACCGAAGGCCCTATCCATCGTGCGGAGTTGCCCTGGTAATTAAGACAACAATAATCAAACAAAAGCATTTGGCGTTTAATGAATACACCTCTTGAATGCCAAGAGATAGGATTCGTGTTACCGCACTAAAATTTTCTATCGCTGGTGTTCATACTAACACTTCATAATCTCTCCACCCTTAGGCTCTTCATAGCTCGCTCTCCATTACCCTGTGTACTTGCAGGGATGAAGAACGCTACACATATGGGACGTTTGATTCAAAGTACTTCCGTCGACCCCTCCAACAAATACATTGGGTTATAAGACATTGCCTCAACCCACGACCTTACTGAAGTACTCACACAAGGAGATCAGGTCACACGAAGAACTCATCGAAGAATGAAGATTGATTGATTGATACTATGTCTTAAAATGGATATCGTATGTGATAGAAGATTATGAAAGTGCAACTATCCCTGGGTGGTTTTGGTAATTCCTAACAACATATAGCTCATTGAGCTAACATTATTCCAAGATTAATATTTCAGGAAAATCTCAATGAATGGCATGGCATGGATGAGGAAAGTGGATCCCTCAAAATTAGAAGGACAAAAAGTTTGGCTCAAGCTTGAAGCTCAAGACTCTACATTTTATATTTTAGTGATCCAAGATCACATTGAGTCTATAGGAAAAAGCCAATACTATCAAGAGGGGATGAGGTGTTGCTTAATGGCTTGCTTGCTCAAAATGCTTACTGATATGCTCCAAAATCCTCAACTACCTTCCCACATCCACATATGACCTAAACCAAAAGTCAAACTCGGCCCCACCGATTCTTTCTATCCGGCGCCACCGAGTTTCAAATGTCATAGCCACTGCCACAAACCCTAGGAAAATCGGTTTCACCGATAGGGATCTCGGTCTCACCGAGATGGGATTGTAATCTCTCTGTTTCCCTTCGTAACGTTTCGGTCTTACCGAGATGAGCGATTGGTCCCACCGAGATTGCAATGTAAACTCTCTGTTTCCCTTTTGTAACATTTCGGTCTCACCGAGATGAGCGAATCGGTCCCACCGAGTTTACCTGACCAACTCTCTGGTTAGCTTATTACCAAAATCGGTCCCACCGAGTTTGTGTAATCGGTCACACCGAGATTACGTTATGCCCTAACCCTAACCATATCGGTCCTACCGAGTTGCATCTCAGTCCCACCGAAAATCCTAACGGTCACTAGGTTTGCTGAATCGGTCTGATCGAGTTTAACCATTCGGTCCCACCGAGTTTGGCAAATTGTGTGTAACGGTTAGATTTTGTGTGGAGGCTATATATACCCCTCCACCCGCTCTTCATTCGTGGAGAGAGCCATCAGAACATACCTACACTTCCAATACACATTTTCTGAGAGAGAACCACCTACACTTGTGTTGAGGTCAAGATATTCCATTCCAACCATATGAATCTTGATCTCTAGCCTTCCCCAAGTTGCTTTCCACTCAAATCTTCTTTCCACCAAATCCAAATCCTGTGTGAGAGAGAGTTGAGTGTTGGGGAGACTATCATTTGAAGCACAAGAGCAAGGAGTTCATCATCAACACACCATTTGTTACTTCTTGGAGAGTGGTGTCTCCTAGATTGGCTAGGTGTCACTTGGGAGCCTCCGACAAGATTGTGGAGTTGAACCAAGGAGTTTGTAAGGGCAAGGAGATCGCCTACTTCGTGAAGATCTACCGCTAGTGAGGCAAGTCCTTCGTAGGCGACGGCCGTGATGGAATAGACAAGGTTGCTTCTTTGTGGACCCTTCGTGGGTGGAGCCCTCCGTGGACTCGCGCAACCGTTACCCTCCGTGGGTTGAAGTCTCCATCAACGTGGATGTACGATAGCACCACCTATCAGAACCACGACAAAAACATCCGTGTCTCCAATTGCGTTTGAATCCTCCAAACCCTTCCCTTTACATTCTTGCAAGTTGCATGCTTTACTTTCTGCTGCTCATATAACTCTTTTGCATGCTTGCTTGAATTGTGTGGACATTGCTTGACTTGTGCTAAGATAGCTAAAATCTGCCAAGAATTAAAATTGGGAAAAGGCTAGATTTTTATTTGGTCAAGTAGTCTAATCACCCCCCCTCTAGACATACTTTCGATCCTACAGATTACAAGTATGGCTAGATGGCTGAGAATTGTGGTGGTGATGAAGATTGTGGCTATGGAGATGGGAAATGGCAGCTGCTAGGGTTGATGGAGATGGCTTCTATGAAGATGATGATGTGTGGTTTGTTCTGCGATCTTATGTTGCTCATTTGGCGTTAGGCCCTTTATAAAGGTTGTTCAGGTGGATCAGACACCTCGGTTTGGCACATCATATGACCATCCATATGAGCAAGGATGGTCATATGGAAGACTGTCTTTTGCTATGCTTCCTCTGGTGCGCCTCCTGCTTGATTTCCTCTATCTCCACTTTACTCCATTCCATGTATTGGCTTGATTTCGTCCATAAATAGCCTATTTCCGTGGAAACAAAATAAATATCGAATATTTGGAAACCTTTGCATTCATTAGCCATTAGTGGCAATATTAGAGCGAATATCTCAGTTTTAATGAAATATTTTGGTTTAAACTCGGGTTGAGGAGTGTAAAAATAACACTCATCAAGAGGCTTTCTTCACCCATTTATCCTATAATATATGACATGCACACTCGTGCATATTTTAGAAAATAAATAAATGAGTGAATTAAATAATGGGAAAGAGGATTCGTGAGACATGCCCCCATTTTATTCGTGGGACATGATGAAGGATTCGAACCAGTGATGTGTAATCTGTCACTGAACGATACTTGATTTCCGCATATCGTACTGCCTAAACTTAGAATTATATTGTTGATGTGTTAGTTCTCATGCAACTTGTTGAGAAAATATACACATTGATTATTCAATTTTTCTTATGATTCGTAGGTTTTTTCTTCATATTATCAATAAAACACATATAATTTCCCACAAAAAGATAACACATATAACCTATAAACTCAAAAATTTTGACAAAAAATTGTAGGAGACTGTGGTGTAGGAGCTTGAGGCGGGCACATGTTTCAACTACGGCCGGGGCTCCGCCCATTCGTCCTGACACCACCGAGATAGAGGCAACATCATGGATGACTATGGACGGCTTATCCGCCGCCAGGAACCCCATCTTGCCCCCTCTGCTAATCGCATACCTTGGGTCGAGATCTTATGTGCGCTCAAAAAGGTTTCAGGTTTTGCGTGGAAATTGGAATGTCATTAATTGCTCACATTATTACAAGCGCTTTGTATTAATTTCATAACTTCCAATGGACATGAGAACAAATTCATAGCCACTAGGCCATGTGTTGTCTACGTACTGCAACCTTACCATGGCTAGCACGTTTTTTTACTATGATGAATCTAAACAAGGTTTATCATCCTGTCTCCTTCCATGAGGGCCTTGACTTCCTTCACTAACTAAAACTCCCATTAACATTATACATACTATTTAATTGTCTATTGACTATTTGACTACATTATCATCTAATTCATGATAATCGTTGTTTGCTCCAGACATTTCATGCATGAAGATTAAATGAGTTAGCGGCAGCACACTAATGGCTCATGTCTGCGTCAGTATTTCCTCGAATGATGCAGTAAAACTACGATAGGCATTTCCCTCAGTGATGAAACCAAGGTTATCGAACTAGTAGGAGAACAAAGCAACACTATGTAAATGATACTTGCACACAAAGAACAAATATTTGCAACCCGACGCATAAGAGGGGTTGTCAATCCCTCTCAGGTAAAAGATAGATTGGTTTGTAGTACATTGGATAAATAGATCCCACGGAAACCCAAAATAAAATAAATAACAAAAAATTGCAGCAAGGTATTTTTGGGTTTTTGAAACAATAGATCTGAAAGCAAAAGCAAATAAAAATAGATCTCAAAGTAAATATGATAAAGAATAGACTCGGGGGCCGTAGATTTCACTAGTGGCTTCTCTCAAGAAAAATAGCATAGGGCAGGTAAACAAATTACTATTGGGCAATTGATAGAACTTCAAATAATTATGACGATATCCAGGCAATGATCATTATATAGGCATCACGTCCAAGATTAGTATACCGACTCTTGCCTGCATCTACTACTATTACTCCACACATCGACTGCTATCCAGCATGCATCTAGTGTATTAAGTTCACGGAAAAATGGAGTAATGCAATAAGAACGATGACATGATGTAGACAAGATCTATTCATGTAGGAATGGACCCCATCTTGTTATCCTTAATGGCAATGATCAATACGTGTCTTGCTACCCCTTCTGTCAATGGGAAAGAACACCGCACGACCAAACCCATCACAAAGCACCTCTTCCCATGGCAAGACAAATTGATCTAGTCGGCCTAACTAAACCAAAGATTTAAAGAAGAAATATGAGGCTATAAGTAATCATGCATATAAGAGATCAAAAACTCAAATAACTTTCATTGATAAAATAGATCTGATCATAAACTCAAAGTTCATCGGATCCCAACAAACAAACTGCAAAAAGAGTTACATCAAATATATCTCCAAGAGACCATTGTATTGAGAATCAAAAGAGAGAGAGAGAGAAAGCCATCTAGCTACTAACTACGGACCTGTAGGTCTATAATGAACTACTCACACATCATCAGAGAGGCACTAATGAGGATGATGAACCCCTCCATGATGGTGTCTAGATTGGATCTGGTGGTTCTGGAACTTGCGGTGGCTGGAATTGTGTTTCGTCGACTCCCCTAGGGTTTTTGGATTTTTGGGGTATTTATAGAGCAAAGAGGCGGTGCGGGAGGCAGCCGAGGTGGGCACAATCCACCAGGGTGTGCCTGGGCCCCCAGGCATGCCCAGGTGGGTTGTGCTCCCCTCGGAGCTCCCCTCTGGTACTTCTTTGGCCCAACAAGTGTCTTTTGGTCCAAAAAAATCTCCAAAAAGTTTTGCTACATTTGGACTCCATTTGGTATTGATTTTTTGTGAAGTAAGAAACAAGCAAAAAACAACAACTGGCACTGGGCACTATGTCAATAGGTTAGCCCCAAAAAGTGATATAAAGTTGCTATAAAATGATTGTAAAACATCCAAGAATGATAATATAACAACATGGAACAATAAAAAATTATAGATACGTTGGAGACGTATAAACATCCCCAAGCTTAATTCCTACTCATCCTCGAGTAGGTAAATGATAAAAACAAAATTTTTGATGTGGAATGTTGCCTAACATGTTCATCACATATTCTTTTCTTTTCTAGCATGGACATATGGACTTTACTATCGTTCAAAGCAATAGTCTAGTTTTGACATGAAGATTTCAATACTCAAGTATATCAACAAGCAACCATGTCTTTCAAAATATCAACACTAATGCAAGTGATCCCTAGCCCATCATGCTCAATCATTGATCCATTCATGAAACACTCGCATATTAGCTAGACCCAATGCTCAAGTACGATCATAGTGCCCCTTAGTTGGTGCTTTATAAGAGAATATGGAGACTCAAATAAAAATAAAAATTGCATAACGTAGAAAAGAAAGTCCCTTCGCAGAGGGAAGTAGGGATTTGTAGAGGTGCCAGAGCTCAAAGAGAAAAAAATAGAGATAAAATATTTTAGGTGGCATGCTTTTCCTGTCAATGAAAACGATCTAGTTGTTCCCAATACTTTCCATGCTAGATATATAATAGGCGGTTCTCAAACAGAAAATAAAGTTTATTCCTTTTTCCACCATACTTTCACCTTCCACGGCTAGCCGTATCCATGGGTGTCGTCCATACCAACACTTTCCAAGGAATTTATATTTGACAACATAAAGTGAATTCATTTTTCATTTCGGGACTGGGAATCCCTAATACATGTGCCGTCTCGTGCAATGACAAGTGAATAAACACTCATCTTGAGAATAACACATATAGCATGGAAAAATATCAGCCACTCCCTACCGTTTCATGAGCGGTACGAGCACACAAAAAGGAATTTATTTTGAAAATTAGAGATGTCACATACAAATTTGCTTAGAACGGCACGAGAATACCACATATAGGTAGGTATGGTGGACTCATATGGCAAAACTAGGTTTAAGGATTTTGGATGCACAAGTAGTATTCCTACTTAGTACAAGTGAATGGTAGCAAAAAGATTGAGAAGCATCCAACCAAGAAACGAAAAATCACATAAGCCAGCATTAAACATAACTAACACCAAATAATGCACCACAAGTAGGATGTAATTTCATTGCATAACTATTGACTTTCGTGCTTGCATAGGGAATCACAAACTTTAACACCAATATTCTTACTAAAGCATAATTACTCACCAACATGACTCACATATCACTATCACCATATCGCAAAACTATTACAAGGAATCAAGTTTATTTTGTCCAATGATCTTCATGAAAGTTTTTATTATATCCCTCTTGAATGTCTATCACCTTGGGACTAATTTCATATGTTGCTTTTGATAAGCTCAAACAAATTTAAGTGAAGAACCTGAGCATAAAGATTTTCTTGTCTCAAAATAATTGAAGTGAAACATGAGAGAATTTCTTCAACATTTTACTAACTCTCAAATAAATCTAAGTGAAGAATGAGAGCATTTCTTCAAAAACATTAAAGCACACCATACTCAAAAAGATATAAGTGAAGCACTAGAGCAATTCCATAGCTCAAAAAATTTAAGTGAAGCACATAGGGCAATTCTAACAAATCATAGCATAATTTTGGCTCTCTCAAATAGGTGTGTCCAGCAAGGATAGATGACACTAACTAAAAAGCAAAACAAGCAAAGACTCATATAACACAAGACGCTCCAAGCAAAACTCATCATATCTGACAAATAAAAATATAGCTCCAAGTAAAATATCGATGGTCGTTAGAAGAAAGAGGGGATGCCACTCGGGGCATCCCCAAGCTTAGTTGCATGTTCCACTTTGGATAATAACTTGGGGTGCCATGGGGCATCCCCAAGCTTAGGCTCTTCTTACTCCTTATTCCTTCATCCATCGTGATCTCACCCAAAACTTGAAAACTTCAATCACACAAAACTCAACAAAACCTTCATGAGATCCGTTAGTATAACAAAGCAAATCACTACTCTAAGTACTATTGCAAACCCATTCATATTTTATTTTTGCATTATATCTACTGTATTCCAACTTTACTATGGCTCATACCCTCCAATACAAACCATATATTCATCAAAATAAGCACACAACGCAAAGAAAACAGAATCTGTCAAAAACAGAACAATCTGTAGAAATCTGAGAACTTCAAGTACTTATGTAACTCCAAAAATTCCTAAAAATTAGGAAAACTTAGGAAATTTGTATATCAATCTTGTGTAAACAATTCATAATTTTATAACACTTATGTGATTTATTAAAATTGTTTTACTGGGCGCAAAAGTTTATGTTTTTCAACAAGATCAAATCAACTATCACCCAACATGATCCAAAGGCTTTGCTTGGAACAAACACTAATTAAAACATTAAAAACACAATCATAACAGTATCATAATTTTGAAAACACTCAAGAACAAGGGAAAAATTATCCATTGGGTTGCCTCCTAACAAGCGCTATTGTTTTATGCCCCTGGCTAGGCATAATGCATAGATCTAAGTAATGTCATATTTGGTTCTAGATCCATAAGATGCCCTCATGATTGATTCATATGGTGGATTAATTCTTGTTCTAGGGAAGTGTTCCATTCCTTTTCTTAGTGCAAATTGAAATTTAATATTGCCTTCTTTCATATCAATCATGGCACCAATAGTACGTAAAAACGGTCTACCAAGTATGATAGGACAAGACGGATTACAATCAATATCAAGAACAATAAAATATATGGGCACATAATTCCTATTTGCAAGAATAATAACATCATTAATTCTTCCCATAGGCTTTCTAATAGTAGAATCCTCCAAGTGCAAATTAATAGAACATTCTTCAATATCGGTAAGACCAAGCACATCACATAGAGATTTCGGAATTGTGGAAACACTAGCACACAAATCACATAAAGAAAAACACTCATAATTTTTAATCTTGACTTTGATAGTAGGTTCCCATTCATCACGTAATTTTCTAGGAATTGAAATCTCTAATTCCAACTTTTCTTCTAAATCTTTCATCATGGCATCTACCATATGTTTAGTAAAAGATTTATTTTGTTCATAAGCATCTGGTGAATTGATCATGGATTGCAACAAAGAAATACAATAAATCAAAGAAAGATTATCATAGTTAAAGTCTTTGTAACCCAAAAGAGTGGGCACATCACTAGTTAAAGTTTTGACCTCTCCAACCCCACTTTTATCAATTTTCTCAACAAGATTTTCACCCACTGGTACACGTCGATGCTATACAAACGGTTTTTAACCCCTTTCCGCGACAGCATTTGGAACCGTCACCAAGTGAGTGTGGGCGACAGGGGGGCCCTTCCCACACGACCAAGAAATCATCGGGGATAGGCCCTCCTGGGACACAGGCTGGGGCCATGTGCAATCGGGCGAGGCATCGAAACTCAATCGTTTCCGTAGGTATGTACATCTCACACGGTAATCCGAGAAAATCATTTCCGTAGGTATGTACATCTCACACGGTGAATCCTAGAAAAATATTTCCGTTCATATGTATATCACACACAGTCAATCCAAGGAATACGTTTCCGTTCTTATGTACATCCCACATAGTCAATCCAGGGAAAACGTTTCCGTTCGTACGTACATCCCGCATAGTTTTATGTGTAGGCTCGTGTGTGAAAGGTGTAACTATCACACACGGTCTGCCTTGGTTAACTATTTGCTTTTATCAACTGTATCACACACGATTTGATGAAGAAAACTATGTGGCATTGGGCTATCCATTGCAAGCGCTTTTACTGCTAGAACCGTTTGCAAAGGTCCATGACACATTTAGCAGTTTTATTAGTTTACAATTAATAATTCTAGTATTACGCAAATTCACATTTCATATTGAACAGCTGTTTGCCAATTTCATATCAGGCACATAAATATATTATAACATCATAGTACGATAGCTACATGAAAACATCACGGTACAACATATAGCTAGTTGAACTTCATAAGAACAATATATTCATTTCCCTAATCGATATCATCCAGGCTCGTCTTATCCACCTCTGCTTTCAGTTCATTAAGAACCTGTTTTGCACGGGCCAACTAGGAAAGGGCCTCCTCCTTCGCCAACACCATCTTAGCAAAGTCTGATTTAAAAAATCTGAGCTCATTCTCCACCTTCAACTTTTTATCCCGCATCTTCAAATATTCTTCAGTGTTGACAACAGTTTCTCTAAGCCTACGTCTGTTCTCTTCCTCATACATGCTCCAGAGCTTCGCTAGGCACATCTTCAAAGATTGTGGCCACTCTTGATCAACCCACTCCAAGTAAGAACACTTCCATTCATCCTATAATATTTAAAACTAGATCAGTAACAATTGTAGGGAAAATGGGTTTATAGCAACATAGAAAATCACCAATGCTTATTTTGAAAAACTGAAGAAACATGTTAATTATGACATATCTTCTCAAAAAGATCAATGTGCAAATGAAATAATTGGTACTGAGACAACAACCAAATTCTGGAACATCAGAAGCTATAATTAACTACAACGACGCTACAAGTTCTTACTCATGTAAAATAAATAACAAATTGAACATTTTATGAGGAAGGTAAATATAACTGCAACAACATAGCGACAGTGTTTGGATGGTAGAAAATTGATACTAACAGGTGTGTACATGCACAAATTTAGTAACATAGAACTAATAGTACTAAGGCCGTCCACTATGTATGCCAAAACTGGGGGTAAAGACAACTGTTGCTACATCTCGCACCGGTGCCCTGCACTGGCGAGCCGATGCAGCAGAAAAAAATCAGGGACCCGGACTCCGGAGCACGTAGTTGCTCCGATGCCCAGTTCCTTCGTGCCATAAAGATTTAGTATTTTACTGCTTGGCTACTCGGATGTGTGGACCAAACTTGGTTGCAAAAACTGCCAAAATGGTGCCAAATAATTTTCTAATGGCACCGCTGATGAGATGGCAACAATTTAAGATACTAGGTACAAACTGTGACACTGTCTTAGGATGTGTTTGGTTGAAGGTGTGGTATGAATGGGTTTGGACCGTGACAGTGTCTGAATCACATCTAACAAATGATTTGTAACAAAGAAAGAGGGTCTAACCTTCTCTGCACATGCTAGAAACTTCCTCCCACTGTCCACAAAATCAAACGCAACTAGCTTCACGCATGCAGATTGATGGTGACAACGAGCAGATAGATCTTCAGCCACCCCGCTCCATTTGTTGCCACTGATGGTCCTAGGGAGCTACAAGAGGAAGAAATGACTCAAATCGACCGCCGGGTAAAAATCCTTCATTCCAAGTCATAGCCCGAGAGAGAGAAGAGAGTCATACCCAGGTGGTGAAGGAGTTGTCGCCAGAGGAGGACCCGCTAGAGAGGTCTTTGAAGAAGACCATGGCGACCCCGATGGTAGGATGCGAGACGGCGAGAGCGAGGAAGCGGCTATAGCTTAGCAAGGAAGGAAGGAAGGAGGAAACGTGGAAAATGTGACTTGTGGTCGGGAAGAAAAGGGGGTGGGGAAGGGGGGAAGGGGGCGGAGGTAGATATTTTGGCGGTAGGCCAAAATTTTGGAAATGTGGAGGGAAACTTTGCACGCGGTGCCGCCGGACCATTCACTTTGAACAATTGTGTGCATCGCAAACTATTCTTTTGCTTTACACACATGGGATGAGTTTGATAATTCAAATTTTGGTGGAAATTTCCGCACGTACGTCATTGCATAATTTAACATCGCTTGCTAATTTGGACACACAAAAGAGCGTACAGAAGATAGACCACACTTACTGAATCGAGCAATTTTAGTAATTAAACAGTGCTAGTTGACTTAAACATTGCTCTAACAAAAGACCAGCATTAAAAACAAAGCCTAAGTATGCATAATTTTCACAAATTCGCCGCTGCGCCGGCCTATGCATCGACGGTGTGAGATGAGACGTCGATGACTTGTCCTGGCGACATGCCGCCATTGGTGGACTCCGCGTCCCCCTACTGAAGTCGACCGCGTCCTCGTCCTCGTCACCGCCCTCAAGGTTGTAGTACTCGTAGTAGTGGCTGCGCCAGAGCTCGCGTTGGTAATCCACCGCCGATTCCTCGATGGATAGACTCTTCTCTACCCCGACCTCGGCCAAGCGCAACTCCTCCTCCCGACGCTCCTTGATCTCCGCCGCCTCCTGCATCTCCAGCTCCTGCTCGGCGACCTCATGAGGAAGCAGGTGCTCCATGGCCACCGCCACCTTTTCAGACGTGGGTTGCATGCTGGAGTCCGAGGTGGCCTGGAATATCTTGGCGTGTGCATCCTCGATCTTGGCATGGATGGCCTCGACCCGGGCTAGGACGACATCGGCGGCACGGACGGCAGCGCGAGCGCTCTCGGCGTTTGCAGCCGCTGTCGCAGCAGCAGCTGTAGCCGTCTCGGCTGCTGCAGCTGCCCTGTCAGCTACCACAAACGCCCTCTAGGTGGAAGAGGATGTGGCGGCACTCTTAGCGTAGGCAACCGCGCTCTCGACGCAGGCGGCGGCGCTCGGGGGGGAGGGGGGACACGGCCATCGTACGGGCCTTCACGAAGCGTTTCCACGGTGTCATCTTTGCAAGAAGGGGGTGTGGGAATGGGGATCGGGATTCGTGGATTCGAGGGTTGCCGGCACTGGAGCAGACGAGCCGGCGAAGCTTAAGGAGGGAGACTTAAATAGACCCAGATATTTTCATTGCAAACGGTTCCTAGAAAACAACTTTGTGTGATGTTGTAGATATTTTTTATTAGCTGTGAAAGACGAATTTGGAGTAAAGTGACAACGAATGGTGTTTTAAATGAACGAGAAATTTTGTAGTACTAATACAATTGTCATGTCAAATTTTGGAAAATTTCAGGGGTCATTTGACCTTTTAAGACATTTAAGTGATTTTGTAGCCATTTAATGACTGTAATAGAAATTTGAACTACATGTACATGCAACAACTAACCATAACGGTTTGAAAACTCATATTTTGTGTACTTGTGTGTGATTTAATTCCATGTGCAGTAAATTGGAAGGGATTTTCAAACATATTGGTCTAACAGCTATGACACAATTAAGCATGGAGTGACATGGCATTTTAATTCCAAAAAATAAAAAAGTAAGAAACACATGAAACCTTGGTTGATGTAATGTCATGCCACCAAGATGATGTGGTAAAAAATTGGCATGTTTGATGAAAGTTTGGACACACACCCCTCACAAACCGGAGCAACTCACTAGAAGGTTCATGGTTTCGAGAGGGAACAATGCATGGTTGATGACGAACGGGAGATAGCTTCCTCTTACGGCATTCAAATTTTTTCTATGTCTAACGTGCACTACTATGACTGTAATGTGAAATTTTGGAAATTCTTGGGGTCATTTGACCTTTTAAGGACATTTAAGTGATTTTCTAACCATTTAATGACCACAATTCAAATTTGAACTACATCTACATGCAACGCCTAACCAAAACGGTTTGAAAAATCATATTTTTGTGTACTTGTGTGCGAGTTAATTCCATGTGGAGTAAATTAGAAGGAATTTTCAAACATATTGGTCTCAAGGCATGGGCACATGCATGGAGTGCCATGGCATTTTAATTCCAAAAAATAAAAAAACGATCAGAAAAACATGAAACATTGCTTGATTTAATGTCATGCCACCAAGATGATGTGATAAAAAATTGGCCTATTTGACAAAAGTTTGGACACACACACACCCCTCACAAATCGGAGCAACTCACTAGAAGGTTCGTGGTTCCGAGAGGGAACAATGCATGTTTGATGACGAACGGGAGATAGCTTCCTCTTACGGCCTTCAAATTTTTTTCTACGTTTAACATGCACTAATACAACTGTCATGTGAAAATTTGGAAAATTTCAGGGGTCATTTGACCATTTAAAGACATTTAAGTGATGTTCTAACCATTTAATGATCGTAATTCAAATTTGAACTACATCTACATGCAACGCCTAACCAAAATGGTTTGAAAAATCATATTTTTGTGTACTTGTGTGCGAGTTAATTCCATGTGCAGTAAATTAGAAGGAATTTTCAAACGTATTGGTCTCAAGGAATGGGCACACACATGGAGTGCCATGGCATTTTAATTCCAAAAAATTAAAAATGATCAGAAAAACATGAAACCTTGCTTGATTTAATGTCATGCTACCAACATGATGTGGTAAAAAAATTGGCATGTTTGATGAAAGTTTGGACACACATCCCTCACAAACCGGAGCAACTCACTAGAAGGTGCATGGTTCCGAGAGGGAACAATGCATGTTTGATGACGAACGGGAGATAGCTTCCTCTTACGGCCTTCAACTTTTTTCTACGTTTAACGTGCACTAATACAACTGTCATGTGAAAATTTGGAAAATTCCAGGGGTCATTTGACCTTTTAAAGACATTTAAGTGATTTTCTACCCATTTAACGACCGTAATTAAATTTTGAACTACATCTACATGCAACGCCTAATGTCAGGACCCCGATTCCAAGTCACATCGATCTAGCCGGTAACACTCATATCACTTTGCGGCCTCACGCACGGTATCCCACGGGTGTCGCCTTACCATGGCCCGGGACCGTTTGCGCCTTTTGGCTTACATATATGATAGTGTTGCTAGCATCCATATGATAGAGAACCCGGGCCGACATGGCTAGTCATGAACCCAAAGCGGCACAGACCTATGGAGACAGGCATACATGAATTACATCGAGCATGTCGGTCATCAGCGATTGATTCCGGGCTGTAGCACTGGGCTAACAGGACTCCGGGGAACCCGGGCTGTAGCAGGCTAGGCAGGACTACAGAAGTCACAGCGTGACATTTCCCCGAAGGGACAGACATAGGAACGAAGTGAAACACATGCCGGCCAGCCAAGTGTCCTGAACAGTAGTGCTAGGCTAGCAGGACTCCGGTGAACCGGGCTGTAGCGGACTACTATGGCTCGAGGAACACTAGACTACATTTCCCCATAAGAAAGGCTGCCAAGGATAAACAACTAGATTGTCGGATCCCACTCATACCAAGCATTTCAATCATACACACAATATGCCCGATATGAGTACATACAACATGGCATCACAACAAAACTCTACAACTCAAGTACTTTATTTAAAGGCTCCAGGGAGCCATACATAACATGTTCATATAGATAGGGGTCACATGACCCGACACTCAAGTCATACAAACATACAAGCACATGCAGAAGCAACTAGTCTGAGTACAGACTCTAGAAAGAAAGAAGGCTTCTCGAAGCCTGTCTATCTACATAGGGCCCTCCATGGCCAGGATCACCACCTGGGTGGCTAGTCACTCATCGACGTCAAGGTCTACGTAGAACCCATCGGTGGGGGCGGTGTTGTCGTCTGAAAACAGTAATTAAGCAAACATGAGTACAAAGGTACTTAGCAAGTCTTACATCAGAACCTACTGAACATGCTTATTCTCAAGAAGGTGGTGGGGTTAATGCAGCAAGCCAGCTTTGACTCTTGGCTAAGCTATCCTACGGAACTTCACCAGTAAAATAGTTTTCGCACACGAGTCCACTACTCACCAACACAATACTCCACCGGGGATCCTCCCTCGTCATCCTATGAGAGGGCCATCCTCGGTACTCACACTTATCTTGAGTCTTTTATTAGTATCCATTAACTTGTCTATGAACTGTATAGGCAACCAAGTAGTCCTTTACCGCGGACGCGGCTATTCGAATAGTTTTATACCCTGCAGGGATGTACTTCTTCATACACGCTTTCACCACTTACCGCCGTTTACACGACATGTACTCGGCAACCTTCAAGCGGGAGCCCAGCGAGGGTGTCGGCCACGGCCTACCTAAACACTTAAGTCTCTAGTCCAGGTTTATCGCCTATCCAGGTTCCATCCGCAGGGAGTCCGGCCGAGGTTTCCACATACGGCCCCGAACGATGTGAACAGGGTCCCGAGACGCCAAAGGGGCGCCCTGCATACCCGGCCACGGTGTATCTACCGCAACATAGCCCACCCCTAGGGTCAGCGCTACGCACGGCCGCCAACACATAACCTACAAACACCAGAAACTATTTGCAACTCCTGGACAGAGTACTAGGGTGATTAAGAAGCCGAGAGGGTCCATTGGTTTCGGGCCCAATGTACGGTAGTAACTGCATCTTAAATCACACATACAGATCTCAGTTCTTAGGGACGACCTCAATGAAACAACCCACCATGTACTCCTACATGGCCTCTCATCGATACCTTACCAAAACATGTTCAACACCTCCCTCATATTACCGACATAAGCAGTTCACTCTAGCCCATCACCCAGATGAACCAGACCTGACACAACTCTAAGCATAGCAGGCATAGCAAGGTAGGAATCACATATATGGCTCAATAAACTCCTACACATGCTAGTGGGTTTCATCTAGTTACTGTGGCAATGACAGGTCATGCAGAGGATAAGGGTTCAACTACCGTAGCACACAGCATATTGAAACGCGTTGTCTTAAGCAGTAAACAAGAGTAGAAGCGAGAACATGGGTTGTATCGGAATGATCAATGGTTGCTTGCCTGATGGAGTGGTAGTGGGATACCGCCCTTCAGTTGGATACCCGTGAATATCCTCGGAGGCAGAACCTACCACGAAGAACACATCGGAACACAATCAACACATGACGATATGCATTAATATGATGCATGCTATGATATGACAATATGAATGTGTCTTGGCCTAATGCAAGCTATAACAGAAAGGATTGAACTTATTTGAATCAAAGATTTAATTATTAGCTTATTAAACATGGCTTTAATGGTGAATTTCCTTATTCTGCTTAAACAGCAAGGTAAACTTGTTTTGTCATGCATGAAACCATTACAGATGGATAGATTGAATTTTTCTGATCATTTTTCATATATAAATCTTTGCATTTGGAGTTATGGTTGATTTTCTATGATTTTTAGAAGTTTTAACTATTTTCTGGAAATTCCTGAATAAAAATAAATCCAGAAAATGCAGTACTGTGTCAGCATTGCGTCATGCTGACCTCAGCAGGTCAAAGGCGCCAGCCCAGGTCAAACCTGACTGGTGGGCCCCTTCTCTCAGCCTCTCAGCTAATTAACAGGATTAGATTAACACTAATTAGCTGTTAGTGGGGCCTGGGCCCACATGTTAGTGACTGATTTAATTAAAATTAATTAAAACTAATCCTAAATTAGTTAGCAGACTGGCCCCACCTGTCATAGACTCAGGAGGGTCTACCTGGGCCCACCCAGGAGTCAAACTGGGTCAAACTCGCCGGTGACTCGACGCCGGTGAGGCCCGAGATGGTGGCGCAGCTCGGAAAACGCCCACAGGGCACGGGCGAGGCCGTTCTTGGGCTCGTTGGAGAGCTCTTGTAGTCGCGCATCTAGTGGTGGTGGAGGCCGGGCCTATGGTGGCCGGAGACAACGACGACGAGCTCCAAGGCGGCGGCCGGAGTTCGGCCATGTGCGGGGTTTGGGCTGCGGCGTGCAAACACAGAAACTGAGGCGCTAGCGAGGCACTACGCGATGCGGCAAGCACGTTGCATAGCACGGGATGACCAAATGGTCGCCGGAGCGATGCCGGCGACGAGCTCGAATGGAGACAAGCTTCGGCCATGGTGGAACTATGGCCTAGAGGGTGCAAATGCGTGGGAAAGAAGAGGGGGAAGGCGGTGAAGCTCACAGGGAGGTCGATGAGCAGCTCAGTGGGCTCGGGGGCGACCGGAGCGAGGCGAATCGATGAACGGCGTCCGGCGGGTACCGAGGTTGAAGACGGCGCGATAGCGGCAATGCAGGGCCTCCGGCGAAGCGTGGCTCGGTGGGGAGGGCGAGGGCGTCGTGGCGGAGCGATTTGGCTTGTCAGAGGGGCGAGGGGGTGGCTCTGGCGTCGTCTACGGCGAACGGCGGCGAGGAACGCGCTCGGGCATCGCGGGAGAGAGTGAGGGAGATGAGGGGGAAAGTGAGCGAGGATGAGAGGGGGACGTGGGGGTCGCGTGGCATCCCTAGATGTCTCCAGGATGTCGGCAGAAGCAGGAGGTGGCCGGCGTGTGGCCGCGGGCGCCGGCCACGCGCTCCGCGTCCTTCTGGCGCGAGGAGGACGACGACTGGCAGGGCCAGTCGGCTGGGCCGAGCCAGGTGGGCTGGGCCAGCACAGGTAAGGCCCAGGTAACTTCCCCCTCTCTCTTTTTTTATTTGTTTCTGTTTTTCTATTTAACTGCAACTGTTGGGCTTTAATTAAAATACTAAAACGTTTCCAAAAATCCTAAAAATAATTGTTGGCTCTGTTTAGATTATTTCCAACAGCAAACATTTATTTCCATAATTATTTGGGCATTTAAATTATTTTTATAGCATTTAAATGCCCAAATTCAAATACTTATGATTTAATTCAATGACCTTCTGTTGACCTAGAAAAATGTGCACCAATTTTGCCAGAGGTTTTAACCCAAGACAAAGAGGGTGAACTTTTCAGAAGGGCATTTCAGGTTCATTGAAAATAATTTTAGTAAACCCTAGCTATTTCCAGGGGGTGTTGGGGGTTTCTGCCTTCCCCATTTCAAATTTAAGAGAAATTTAAACATGATGCACACTCTAATGCTTGAACTAGCTAGGGTGTGACAACTCACCCCCACTCAAAAGAATCTCGTCCTGAGATTTAGGATCCTCCGGGAAGAAGGTGGGGTACTCGAGTCGAAGACGATCCTCCCTTTCCCAAGTGGCTTCTTTCTCGGAATGGTGTGACCATTGAACCTTGAAAAACTTGATATTCTGACGTCGAGTGGTACGCTCGGCCTGATCAAGGATACGAACGGGATATTCCCGATAGGAGAGGTTATCTTGTAGATCAAGCGTTTCGTGGTCCACTCCATGGATAGGATCCGCGAAGCAACGCCTGAGTTGTGAAACGTGGAAGACATCGTGAACTCTGGAAAGATGCGGAGGTAGTTCCAATTGGTAGGAAAATTCTCCTCGTTTGGCAAGAATGCGAAAGGGTCCAATGTAACGAGGGGCCAATTTGCCTTTGATACCGAAACGATGGGTTCCCTTTAATGGAGTAACCCGAAGGTAAGCCTTCTCGTCGACTTCATAAGTCATAGGCTTATGTTTACGATCATATTGACTCTTTTGACGAGATTGGGCTGTTTTCAATTTCTCACGAATAACGCGAACCTGCTCTTCTGCTTCCTGAATCATATCCGGGCCAAAGAGTTGTCTTTCCCCGGTTTCTGACCAGTTAAGAGGCGTTCGACATTTTCGTCCATAGAGAACTTCGAAAGGAGCCTTGCCTAAGCTGGCTTGATAACTATTGTTATAAGCAAACTCCGCGAATGGAAGGCATTTCTCCCAACTCATCCCGAACGAGATGACAGAAGCTCGGAGCATATCTTCCAGAATTTGATTGACTCGTTCTACTTGACCACTTGATTGAGGATGGAAGGCGGTGCTGAAGGAGAGACGAGTTCCCATAGCATTTTGGAAACTTTCCCAAAATCGAGAGGTGAAGAGACTCCCACGGTCTGAGTTAATTTCCAATGAAACACCATGAAGAGACACTATTCGGGAGATGTATAAATCGGCTAGCTGGCTAGCGGTGATACTCTCACGAACAGGTAGAAAGTGGGCTACTTTGGAAAGTCGGTCGATCACGACGAAGATGGCATTATTCCCTCTCTTGGTCCTGGGAAACCCAGTGATGAAGTCCATACTGATTTTATCCCATTTCCACTCGGGAATAGCCAAAGGTTGAAGGGTGCCAGCAGGCCGTTGATGCTCTGCTTTAACACGACGACAAACATCGCAATTAGCAATGTATTGAGCAATTTCTCTCTTCATCCTAGTCCACCAAAATCTCTGGCGTAGGTCTTGATACATTTTAGTACTACCGGGATGAATGGTGAGAGGGGATTCATGAGCTTCCTTAAGGATCAGCCGCCTCAGGTTTCATGCCTTTGGAACCACTAGGCGATTCCCAAAGTATACGACACCTTGATCATCAATGGAGAAACAATTCGCGACTCCTTTCTTAATTTTTCTCTTAATACGGGAGATTCCCGGATCTACCTTCTGTGCCTTGATGATCTGATCCGTAAGGGTAGGTTTCGCCACCAGGGTGGATAGGAATCCTCGAGGAACAATGTGAAGATTTAGCTTACGAAATTCCTCATGGAGAAATGGTTGACTTTGTTGTAACATCAGGTTGTTACAATAGGACTTACGGCTTAGCGCATCAGCCATGACATTGGCTTTGCCCGGGGTGTAAGTTATTCCTAAGTCGTAATCCGAGATCAACTCAACCCAACGTCTTTGCCTGAGATTCAAATCTGGTTGGGTGAAGATATATTTCAAACTTTGGTGATCGGTGAAGATCTCGCAACGATTACCGAGAAGGTAATGTCGCCAAGTTTTAAGTGCATGGACTACAGCTGCAAGCTCTAGATCATGTGTGGGATAATTTTCCTCATGTGGGTGTAATTGCCGTGAAGCATAGGCAATTACCTGACGATCTTGCATGAGTATGCAACCTAGTCCTTGTCGCGAGGCGTCGCAATAGATAATAAAGTCCTTGGAGAAATCTGGTGGTACCAGTACGGGAGCAGATGTCAGGCGTCTTTTCAGTTCCTGAAAGCTGAACTCGCACTGTGGAGTCCACTCGAACTTTTTATCTTTCTTGAGGAGTTCAGTTAGAGGTTTAGCAACCTTGAAGAAATTCTCGACGAAGCGGCGGCAATAGCTCGCTAAGCCAAGGAAACTCCGAACTTGCTTGACCGTCTCAGGTGGAGTCCAATCAAGGACGGCTTGAACTCGCTCGGGATTGACAGCAATACCCTTGCCAGAGATTACATGGCCTAGATAGGTCACTTCTGGCAACCAAAATTCACACTTGGAGAATTTGGCATAAAGGCGATGCTCTCGAAGTTTCATCAATACCAGCTTTAGATGTTCGGCATGTTCCTCTTCATTCTTGGAGTAGATGAGTATGTCATCGAGGTATACCATGACAAATTTATCCAAGTACTTCATGAAAACCGAGTTCATTAACCGAGAGAAGGTAGCTGGGGCATTGGTTAAATCGAAGGACATGACGGTGTACTCGTATTGGCCATAATGAGTAACAAAGGCCGTTTTGGGAATGTCCCCGTTTCTGATTTTGATTTGATGGTAGCCCAACCTCAAATCCATCTTGGAAAAGACTGAGGATCCAGCGAGCTGATCATACAGATCGTTAATCCTGGGAAGCGGGTATTTGTTCTTGATGGTGACCAAATTGACAGGCCGGTAATCCACAACCATTCGATCCGTTCCATCCTTCTTCTTGACGAAGAGGACGGGGCCAGCCCAAGGAGAGGAACTAGGACGGATGAAACCCTTTTTCAAGGACTCATCGAGTTGGTTCTTAAGCTCGACTAGTTCTAAGGGTGCCATCTTGTAGGGTCTTCTAGAAATTGGAACGGTTCCTGGAACAAGGTCTATCACAAACTCAACATCCCTGTCAGGTGGAACACCTGGCAGTTCTTCTGGAAAGACATCCGGAAAGTCTCGGACTACCGGAACATCCTCAAGGTCTGGAAGGGGGTTGGCATTTAAGGAGTAAAGCTGGCGCTTGGCCACTCGAGTTAAGACATTGACTGTCTTGCCCGATGGGTGAGTAAGTTGAACGGTTCTAGTGGCACAGTCGATCTTAGCATAATGAGCTGACATCCAGTCCATACCCAAGATGATATTTATGTCCGAGGACTTGAGAGCTATTAAGGATGCAAGGAAGACAAGTCTATCGACAAGAATTTCGTTTCCATGGCTTACTCTAGAAGTTTGCCATCTAGAGCCAGGAGTTTGAATTTCCATGGTAGAGGGCATGTCACAGAATGTCGTGTTGTGCAATCGAGCATAGTTCTCGGATATGAATGAATGAGATGCTCCAGTATCGAAAAGAACAGATGCCGGATGGCAGTTAACAAGGAGCGTACCAAGGACGACGTTGGGATCCTCATGAGCCTCCTCGGCTGAAACATAGTTGACATGGCCACGGGCAGTGGTGACCGGCTTGGCGTAGAATGTCTTTCCCGCGGGCTTACCACGGCCAACGGACTTTCTAGTCTGAATGGGGTTGTTGTTCTGGGGACACTCTCGACTATAGTGACCCGGCTCTCCACACTTAAAGCATGTCACCACGTTGGGGTGTGGAGCAGCATTAGCAGTGGGGCCACCATAGGGCTTGGGCGGTGCAAATTGCTGGTTGGGACGAGGCGCCTCAAAGGATGGCCTCGGGATGAACCTGGGTGGCAGTGCCGTGCTTGGAATCCACACCCGGCGCTTCTGAGTTCCAGGGCCGGATGAAGAGCCAAAATCACGGGAGTGCTTGCGTGAAGCGTCATAATCAGTCTGGCCTGTCTCAGCACTGATGGCTTTATTGACCAACTTCTGAAAGGAGGTGCACTCGTGCAGACGAAGATCCCGGCGAAGCTCAGGGCTAAGTCCCTTGCGGAACCTTGCTTGCTTCTTAGCGTCAGTAGATACCTCTTTGGGAGCATAGCATGCCAGATTTCCAAATTCACGACTATAAGCATCCACAGTCAGTATTCCTTGGGTGAAGTTGCATAACTCCTCCCTCTTGCGATCCATGAGACCTTCCGGAATGTGATGCTCGCGGAAAGCCTCACTGAACTCAGCCCAAGTAGTAACTCGGCCGACCGGGCGCATAGCTTCGAAGTTTTCCCACCAAAGGCTAGCAGGGCCTTCGAGGTGATAGGCAGCATAGGTAACCTTGTCGACTTCGGCTACGTTGGCAGAACGCAGCTTGTGAGTGATGCTGCGAAGCCAGTCATCCGCGTCGAGGGGTTCGACGGAATGGTTAAACTTTGGTGGGTACATCTTGATAAAGTCATTGATTGACACCAAGTCATTTCGTGGGTGGCGTGCAGTGTTCTGCTCAATCCGCTCTAGCAGGCGGTTAGTCTCACGCTTGTTTCTTTCCGCCTCCAGCATTACTTCGGCCAGAGAAGGCGGGTGAGGCAGATTTTCACCTCTAGCTGCACTGGCTTCCCCCTGCTCCGAGGCAGCAGGGTTGCTGCGGGTGTTGACCATCCTAGGAGAAAACAAGACAATGGTTTAGATAAGGATGGCTCAAACTTAGCAAGGAAGTGCAGAATGTAATGGATAACACGGAATGCAGAGATGTTCATCCGTATGTCATGGTAATATAAAACTGCCATATATATACCAACGGTCATACACATCATACATAGTTTAGTACAAGCCCAGGCTACAGTACAACTATGATGAAAGACGTTACATCTCATCGGAGGCATTCCAAGCTCCTATACATTATTTGTCTACACCTCCGGAATTGATTACACACAAAGTCATATTCCACAAGTCACGCAGGACAGTGGAGATACAACTACTACAATACTAGTGGCACTACTACTAACTCAGACAGCTCCGTAGTAGTCCTCGTAGAAGTCACCTCCATAGCCTGGAAGTTCAACGTGACCATCCGGGAACAGACGGTCCTGAGGAGCCTGTGGACCATAGGGGCTAGGATGAGGTCTTGGACCAACAAACGGTGGCCTGCGGGGACCACGGGGTGGGGTGATGCCTCCCACATCACGCCAATCCACCATGTCTGGCAAAGCAGATCTCACAGGATACAGATCCCTTGTATCCATACATCCAGCTTACATCGCAGGTGCAAACCGAGTCAATGTGGCCCAATGATCAGCACGGGTATTGAAAAGCTCCAGCCTCAAGGCCCGATTCTCTCGGTCCTTATCTTCGAGCATCTCGGCAGTGGTACGAGTTAATGAGTCCTCCTGAGTGGAGTCAGCATAGATAGCCTGAAGATACCCTTGCTCTCCCGGAAGTGAAGCTGGCATGTAACGGAAGTCGGTGTTCCGAAGCAGGCCAGTCCGGACTCGCAAGATGGTCATCATGGAATAGGCAGCATCCTGCACAGCCATCTCAACACTAACCCCGAGTCCATAGGAATAGTGAAGGGGCTCGGTAGATCCAGGATAAGAAGGAAATATCCTGACGGTGCAGAGATATTGGCTTTGATTAAAGTCGCGGAACTGCTCTTCGACGGTGTATTCGGGATACCAACGGTAGCCCGTCTCGATCATTACCCGGACTAAAATAGCAGTATGACCGGGCACGTCAAGGCACCGGGTCAGGCGAACCACTTGGTTTTGAACACGGTTGGCCATCTGAAAGCACAACCACAATGCAAAGACATCAGAATTTCTAGGGAAAATTGGACAGCATAACAGCTATAAATGCTCAGAAAAAGATTTGAGACATCCACAACAGTTCGCAATACCACTCAACAACATCATATCAAGGTTCTGATCCAATTAGAAACATACTAAGAATAGTAGAAACTAAACTAGGACTTGTAACAACAATCCTATAAGCTACTACGGATTAGTAACACGTGAACCTGATAGAAGAAGAGAGCCTAGTCCTTAACCCATGTTGAATGAGAAGAGAATGACTCAGATCAGAGGCATAGGGTAAAGGAGTAAAAGAGCCTTACGTTCCCTCCCACAATCAATTTCCCTACATATAACTAAAGCATTTCTAGACTCGACATCGACCAGCTTGGCTCAACGAACCTACAGGCAGTCCAGCTCTGATGCCAACGCTGTCAGGACCCCAATTCCAAGTCACATCGATCTAGCCGGTAACACCTCATATCACTTTGCGGCCTCACGCACGGTATCCCACGGGTGTCGCCTTACCATGGCCCGGGACCGTTTGCGCCTTTTGGCTTACGTATATGATAGTGTCGCTAGCATCCATATGACAGAGAACCCGAGCCGACATGGCTAGTCATGAACCCAAAGCGGCATAGACCTATGGAGACAGGCATACATGAATCACATCGAGCATGTCGGTTATCAGCGATTGATTCCGGGCTGTAGCACTAGGCTAACAGGACTCCGGGGAACCCGGGCTGTAGCAGGCTAGGCAGGACACCGGAAGTCATAGCGTGACATTTCCCGAAAGGGACAGACATAGGAACGAAGTGAAACACATGCTGGCCAGCCAAGTGTCCTGAACAGTAGTGCTAGGCTAGCAGGACTCCGATGAACCGGGCTGTAGCGGACTACTATGGCTCGAGGAACACTAGACTACATTTCCCCATAAGAAAGGCTGCCAGGGATAAACAACTAGATTGTCGGATCCCACTCATACCAAGCATTTCAATCATACACACAATATGCCCGATATGAGTACATACAACACACTACAAGAAATATGTCAAGTTATGACCACCACTATTGGTCACTGAATGGTCACAATTTTCCATTTATGACCTTTTTGTGACCAAAAACATAAGGTCAAAAGCTGGGCGTCGTAAACTGACTATAGCGACCTTTTTTCTGGAATGGTCGCAAACGTTTATGACCAAAATATGTCCACTGTGGCGTTTTGGTCACTAGCAACCTCTCCAGGCCACGTAGGCATCCAGCGTGGCAAGCTGATGTGGCACAAGATTCAGCCCGGTCCAATTCGGTTTTCTACATGGGCCTAGCCGAACAATTCGGCCTTTTAATGTATTTTTTCTGTAAGTTACATGGGCCAAGCCCATTTCAGCCTTTTATTTATTTCTGGGTCAAGTCTTTTAACATTGTTTGGGCCATTATATTTTGGAGCTGGTCCCACTTGTCATCTTCTCACACATTGGGCCCACTTGACAGAAAATTCAAAAATGCTCAGATTATTTTCATAAGTGGATCCCATAAGTCAGGTTTCCATTCCACACGTTTTCAAATCACATACATAATCATTATTTCAAACGGAACAGTACAGATGTAGTACGTCAAATAACACTAAGTCTACTACAATTTGTACATAGTTATTACAACCCAGATATGCCTACTATTACAATATTGCAATATTTACATTCTATTACAATCAAACAGAAGAGACGGCTCTTTGCTGAGTAGAGCTATATGGTTTCAATCTTCAAATTTTGTAGACCTCGAGCTCCTGAACACAAAGACAAACATCATTAGAGATTAGAGTGTACACATGCTAGGAATAGCATTGGTTAAAATAACTAATAATCACATGATGAAGTCCTAGAATGAAATTTCAGTAGTGACCAGATCTAGATCTATAGGAAACAGAACAGCCACGACAAAATCCTAACCAGAATGCATTTAATAAAAATGGATTGCATCTGGTTACTGTAGTTCAAGCTAACGACATGAAGGTTCCATCAAGCAATGATCAACTACTCAAAACCATTCCGTGCTTTGCAAAGAAAATACTAGATGAATCTCACTAACAAGAGCACTAGGCGATTAATAGAAGAAGTAATCAGCAGATGACACAATAACAGCAACATATTCTGGTTAGAGACCAATTATCTAGTGGGTATAATATTTGATTACTTCAAGAACAGATTCCGGTTGGAACAAATATATGATAAAGCAACAGATTCAGCCAACTTCAAGAGACCACAAGAGCATCAATCAACAACAGGTATAGTATAATATTTTAGAGACCAATTTTAGAAACATATTTTAGAGACCAATTTTATATCAGAACACTAGATGTTTGTGATGCATCTTCGAGAACCACAAGAACACTAGATATAGTAGAATATGATTCCAGGAGTATAATGCTAACCACAAGAGCATCAATCAGCAGCAGGTATACATCAAACTATCTACTAGACATCATCAGGATAGGAAGGGTCACCTGACATATTGAACTCGATGCAGCAGCAGGCCGATGACGTGGTCGTACAGAGCAGGCCCTTTGTGGCTGGCTAGATGCGCCCCTCCTCCTCCTGCTCCTTGAGCAGGACAAGGATGAGCTGGTACAGAGCATGCAGCTCCTCCCTAAACCAGAAAGCACACAAATCAGTATGCACAAGTGTTGGACCTTCAAATAAGGAGACTTGAATTCACTGGTAAGCATTAGCGGAACTAATATATATTTTTGCATTATCTTAGTGTATCTCTACATCACATAGATTCACCCACTCTATCACTACCAATTCTACTACACATTAAGAATGGAATGATGCTAATCTATTGAGGGAAAGGATCTGCTCTCATCAGCAGTGGTGTTGCTCCTAGGCCAGGTGAGAGGAGTCAAATCATTTGCCAAAGTCAGAAAGCTGGTAGGAGCATTTAGGAGATGTTAGCACACACACACACACACACCAGGATATGTTTGCTTCACTCAACTTGACATAATATAGCAGCATGCAAATACAATGGATCTACAATGGAGAAGGATGCCATGCTGTGGCTCCCATATTAGCCCACTAGCCAGACGGCACAACTACAGTAACGCAAATGACCCCAGTTATGTAGTTATGGTATCTTGTATCCTATAATTGCCAGTTTTATTAGATAAGCTGAGATCACAAAACATAAGCAAGACAAGAACTGCTAGTCTTGGTATCTTGTATCCTATGATGCCAAAGAGGATTGATGGAGGCACACACATATCATAAACAAGTATGCACAGATTATGATTGAAATCTTGCTAGAAGGCACTGCCGAGGTTGTCTTTCACCGTCATGGTGCTGATCTTCCCCTGGACAAGGGCCGACCTCCCTGCATATCCTGCACAGTGTGGTCGCACAGTGGATCAGAGATTGACCGAAATTCCGACGATAGAGGACTATCACATCGCTCTGTGGTAGATCACCTGATTTGGGCCTGCCACGTTGAGCACTTCTTTTCCTTTGTGGAGTAAGGACGACCAATGCATCACAGAATAGTTCTACATCACGTACACATCATGCTTGGAAGTAGCCCACATGATGTTCCTCAGCCGCACATGTACAAGTATACGGTCAGTGCGTTCGTACCAGAATTCTTCTTAAAACTCTGCAGAAATACAATGATGCAAATGAGAGCCATTTTATTCAAGCACACCAAATTCTACTGCGATAACAAACAAGATCGCCCGATGGAGGACATAACAGTGAGCTTCTGTTAAAATTTCTCGGGTAATTACAACTATGTGATTCTACTGTTAATCTAGATCTCCTTCAGGTTTTGATTCATTTAATCAAACAATAGAACACAACTGCTGGAAACTGTTAAGACATACATATTATGTGCACGCCAAAAAATAGCAGATCTGTGAAGGGGGGTGTCTATTAGCAAATTTTGGTCTAAATACAACTTAGGCAGGCAAATGCTTAGTGTAACTAATGAACTGATGTTGTTTGCGTTTCTGAACTTTGCTAAATGAACTCTAGACGAATGCACATACTATCGTTTCTGAACTTAATCGTGGCAGTCTTTTATCATTACCCAGCCTCCGACAACAATAAGCTCACTAAAAAAGCATTGTTGAGATCTCTTTTAACAGACTAGTAGTAGAAATTTTAAAAGGGGAATGCTGTGTTAATACAAGTCTAGAAACAAGCCGTGATTAAACTATCCATCGCTCATAGATTAATAGACTAGTAGACGGTACTCCCTTGTTGAAACACATTAGCATAGTGATATAATATCTCTAAATGTACCGAGCATTCCTTTAGTCAACTACTAGCTCAGGCTGAAATTTAAGTGAAGCAGATTCACAAACCAAACGAAAAGTATGAAATGATACCCTTTTCAGTTTATGTGAAGTAAACATAACACTTTAAGCTTCGCTGCCTACATGACTACATCACTAACTCGATGGCATGTGTAGTCTATTGCGCCACAATGAACACCAATCTCACCAGCAGGCGGCTCCGAAGATGGTGTGGAGGTGTTCCACAAGCTGGGCGCAGAGGGGAGGGTGGCTGGTGGAAGAAGTGGAGTTCGTGTACCCTGCACAAGAGACAAGATGAGGAGTGAGACCGGGGAGAGCAGCAACAGTAGGGGAAGGGAAGGACAGAAGGAGATGCATACCTTGCCTAGGAGCTGCAGCATGCGCTCATCAGGGAAGTAGGGGCGGTCGGACATGCTGCAAGAGGCCATCTCACCCACGCTCGCTCTCCTCCACCTTCATCTTCATCTTCGGGGCCGAGGCAACAAGCAGCCTGCCATCTCGGCCCGTCTTCACCTTCGAGGGCATCACCTGACTGCAGACACATCGAACAGGGAGGGTCACGCATATGCATAACGCCCAGCGAAATCTCAAGCGAATCAAACAAGAGCAGCGGAGATCTGGCGACTCACCAGCCCAGGGAGCAGAGGAGATCTCGGACAGCGCGATGCCGGCCTTTAGCAGCTTGGACACCGCGTCGACGACCACCGCCTCCATGGTCGGCCCCGCGTCATGACCCCGCATCGACGACCACCGCGTCTCGAAGATCCTGGCCGCGACCTCCTCGTTCTCTGGTGGCAAGTTGGATCTGGGAGTGGGGAGAGGATCTAAGGTGGGGAGGGGAGGTGTGGCGGAGGTGGGTGGCAGCGAGGGGAGGGGTGGGTGTTGGCGGGGGAGGGGTGGGTGGCGGCGAGGGGAGGGATCTGGATCGGGGAGCGCTGGGGTTTGCTGCATGGAGCACTGGGGTGTGCGGGGGAGAGAGAGGAGGGGATGAGTGGTGTGACCGGCGGAGGAGGAGGAGACGGTGGGGAGCTTGGCCTTCTTCATGTGCGGCGGCGCGGGGAGGCGAGGGAGGGCAAGGAGGAGAAGGGCCGCTTGGGGTCGCACGAAGCAGATCCCCAAGTGCATCGTGCGGCGGCGGCAACGGCGAACGATGGAGGGATGCGGTGGCCGCCGCGGGGGTTTTGGGGGCCGGGCCGACGCCGTCAAGTGCTCGGAACGGGGGAGAGCGGCCAGGGGATGGATGTGGATGGCGGCGTGATGCAGGAGGGCGGGATGGCTAGATGGGTGGCGGCGCGATGCGAGGGGAGGGAAGGGGTCGGGGTGGTGGGTGGGTGGGAGACGAGGGCAGGGGATGGGTAGATTTTTTTAGGGCAAGGGGTTGGATGGATGGATGGATGGCCGCCACGTCATCGATCCGGGTGAGAGCTAGTTCCACCAATGAGAATAAAGTAAAACAAATTGTGTTTACATTTTTGTTTTCTTCTACTTTTTTCACATTAATAGGTACTAAAGTACCTATTTAATTTTTCTAAAAATAATTTATAGATACTAAAGTATATATTTCATCAGAGATACTCTGAAATGTTTGTAAGATTCAATGCCTAACTACCGAAATTTCATTTTTCATTTTTCGAGTGTTCAAAATGAGTTTTTTTATGAAGTACCTACTATATATTTATTGTAAAATTGGACCAAATCAATTTTCTAAAATACTAGGCCATGTTTAATGCACAATTGACCAAATGGTTGGGTGTCAAAAGTTTTGATCCACCTCTGGTGAAAAAGACAAATTGCCGTCGATTCAGTTGGAAACGGGTCAAATTTGAACTATAGCTGCCTCATAGTTTGCTCTTTATTTTTTCCAAAAATCATTTCTAGGTACATAATTATCTATTTAATCATAGAAACACCAAAAAAATTTCAAGATTCAACCACTAGCTAGGAGCGGTCAAGCCCGTCGTTTTGACCGCATTTTGAAACGGGCATAAGAAATTCAAAAAAAATCAAAAAATTGGAAAACCTTCGCATTGTGTCATTATATGTGGCCAAGTTCCTAGGAAAAATAACAAACTTGTAATACGGCAATTATTTTAAAAAAGTGTCCTCAGAAATGAGCTCTCAAGTGTGAAGATTCATGGCTTTCAAGTCAAACGATCAATCTTATGGCCACATTCATGGCATAATTTGTTCAAATGATCTCATATTGTGCACAAGGGTGCATATTGGAATGGCGAACAATGTTGCCTAAGGAAGTTTTCATTTTCATTGAACGAAAAAACCATTTTCCATTTTCCGAGTGCGTGAAATGAGTTTTTTTGTGAAGGACCTACCATATATTTGTTGCAAAATTGGACCAAATCAATTTTCTAAAATACTAGGCCATATTTAATGCACAATTGACAAAATGGTTGGGTGTCAAAATTTTTGTTCCACCTCTGGTGAAAAAGACAAATTCCCGTCGATTCAGCTGGAAGCGGGTCAAATTTGAACTGCAGCTGCGTCATAGTTTGCTCTTTATTTTTTTCAAAAATCATTTCTAGGTAAATAAGTATCTATTTAATCAGAGAAACACCAAAAAAATTCCAAGATTCAACAACTAGCTAGGAACGGTCATTCCCGCCGTTTTGACCGCATTTTGAAACGGGCATAAAAAATTCAAAAAAAATCAAAAAATTGGGAAACCTTCGCATTGTGTCATTATATGTGGCCAAGTTCCCAGGAAAAATAACACTTGTAATACGGCAATTATTTTAAAAAAATGTTCTCAGAAATGAGCTATCATGTCTGAAGATTCATGGCTTTCAAAGCAAATGATCAAACTTATGGCCACATTCGTGGCATAGTTTGTTAAAATGATCTCATATTGTGCACAAGGGTGCATATTGGAATGGCAAACAATGTTGCCTAAGGAAGTTTCCATTTTCTTTGGACGAAAAAACCATTTTTCATTTTCCGAGTGCCCGAAAGGAGGTTTTTTTGTGAAGGAACTACCAAATAATTGTTGCAAAATTGGACCAAATCATTTTTCTAAAATACTAGGACATATTTAATGCACAATTGACCAAATGGTTGGGTGTAAAAAGTTTTGATCCACCTCTCGTGAAAAAGACAAATTTCCGCCGATTCAGTTGGAAGCGGGTCAAATTTGAACTGCAGCTGCCTCATAGTTTGCTATTTATTTTTTCCAAAAATCATTTCTAGGTAAATAAGTATCTATTTAATCATAGAAACACCGAAAAAATTCCAAGATTCAACAACTAGCTAGGAACGGTCATTCCCGCCGTTTTGACCGCATTTTGAAACGGGCATAAAAAATTCAAAAAAAATCAAAAAATTGGGAAACCTTCGCATTGTGTCATTATATGTGGCCAAGTTCCCAGGAAAAATAACAAACTTGTAATACGGCAATTATTTTAAAAAAGTGTTCTCAGAAATGAGCTATCATCTCTGAAGATTCATGGCTTTCAAGCCAAATGATCAATCTTATGGCCACATTCGTGGCATAGTTTATTCAAATGATCTCATATTGTTCACAAGGGTGCATATTGGAATGGCAAACAATGTTGCCTAAGGAAGTTTTCATTTTCTTTGGACGAAAAAACCATTTTTCATTTTCCGAGTGCCCGAAAGGAGGTTTTTTTGTGAAGGAACTACCAAATAATTGTTGCAAAATTGGACCAAATCATTTTTCTAAAATATTAGGACGTATTTAATGCACAATTGACAAAATGGTTGGGTGCCAAAATTTTTGATCCACCTCTGGTGAAAAAGACAAATTCCCGTCGATTCAGTTGGAAGCGGGTCAAATTTGAACTGCAACTGCTTCATAGTTTGCTATTTATTTTTTCCAAAAATCATTTCTAGTTACATAAGTACCTATTTAATCATAAATACATGGTTTTATGGAGAGACATCGAGGTTTGGACGGTGGCCGAGGGCCCCAACTATAGAGCGCGTAAGCTCGCATGCCCGCCGCGTGGTCACCGCGTGACCGTGGCGTTGCCATGTGTTCTGGGCGGCCTAGGCATGTCTAGTGGGTTGGGAACTCCCCAGGTTGGTGCTAGGAAGAAAATTACAACATAAGATTCTCACGAGAAGACCGATCGATGCTCAAACATGAATTAGCAGCCAAGTGTTTGATTAGCGGTACGGGAAATGCACATGGCCAATGGGCGTGAGTTTTGGCTGACGATGATCATCTACTAAGGAGAATGTCTTCACAAATTTTTAGCTCAAAAGGAGGATCCTAGGTGGTACTTGCTTTTCAAAGTACCACGCTGGACAAAAATATGAATGTTGAAGCTGGGCTCAAAATAATGAATGGATTGAGCTGCAATTTTGTGGAGGATGGTTATTTGGGCATAGAAAAGCATTGTAGAAAATTGATACCATTTGGACATGCCAAAGTGGTATTTCCTTCACAATGCTCTTCTATGGACAGAAACTTGGGAAAACTAGTGAGAGAGGTTGGATGAATGAAATGAGCTCAAAATTGGTGTAGGTAAGTTACTTAGGTATGGTCATGTGCTGGTCAATTTTCAGATCATTTGGGTAAGCCTAGCTAGTACTTACTTCACAAAGCTTCTCTCGAGGTAGAAACTTTGGAAATTTCCCGAGAAAGATCTACTAGGAAAATTGAGCTGAATATTATCATGTGGCAATGATTTGGGTATGGAAGAGTGCCCGAAAAGTTTGAGGGTAATAAGAGGGGTATATATAACACTTGCTTTGCAACGTGCCAATTTGGCCATAAAATATAAATTGAACCTGGGCTCACATAGATGATTTGACTGAGCTGCAATTTGGAGGAGGGTGATAATTTGGGCATATGAAGAAACTGTATAAATTTCATGTCATTTAGAGATATAAAAAAGGTACTTCCTTCACAATGCTTCTAGGTGGACAAAAACTTTGAAAATTTGCCGAGGAAGATTTGCTAGACAAATGGAGCTGAATTTTGTCATGCGGTAAAGATTTGGATAGGAAAGAGTGCCCAAAAATTCGTAGGGCAATCAAGAATATATAAATAGCACTTCCTTCATAAAGTGTTGTTGTGAACATAATAGGAAAATGAATATTGTTGAATTAGTTTTGAACTAGGCAATGAAGGATTTTTACATATTTGATGAAGATATGACCCAAAGAATTTATGAGATTTTTTTTGGGAATTTTTGGAATGATAGAAATATAGGTTGCTTCACAACCTAGGGCAAAAACTGCCACATGGACATGACACATAGGCAAAACTGATGAGATGGCGCCTAGTCATCACAACCCACCACAATCTACAAGGCTATGACCATCTATATTGGTCATTAACAACTAGAAATAAGGCAATGGACTAGCACTGTTTGCTTTGTGACCATTTCGTGTAAGGAAATTACGACCTTTCTGACCAAAATGGTCGCAATGGTTTAGGGTTTGAAGCCCCCAGAACAGCTTTTGACCAATTGGTCTAAAATGGTCATAAATTTATGACCAATTCTTCGAGGGTCACTGACAGAAGGTCATAAGTTGACATATTTCTTGTAGTGACATGGCATCACAACAAAACTCTACAACTCAAGTACTTTATTTAAAGGCTCCAGGGAGCCATACATAACATGTTCATACAGATAGGGGTCACGTGACCCGACACTCAAGTCATACAAACATACAAGCACATGCGGAAGTAACTAGTCTGAGTACAGACTCTAGAAAGAAAGAAGGCTTCTCGAAGCCTGTCTATCTACATAGGCCCCTCCATGGCCAGGATCACCACCTGGGTGGCTAGTCACTCGTCGACGTCAAGGTCTACGTAGAACCCATCGGTGGGGGCGGTGTTGTCGTCTGAAAACAGTAATTAAGCAAACATGAGTACAAAGGTACTCAGCAAGTCTTACATCAGAACCTACTGAACATGCTTATTCTCAAGAAGGTGGTGAGGTTAATGCAGCAAGCCAGCTTTGACTCTTGGCTAAGCTATCCTACGGAACTTCACCGGTAAAATAGTTTTCGCACACGAGTCCACTACTCACCAACACAATACTCCACCGGGGATCCTCCCTCGTCATCCTACGAGAGGGCCATCCTCAGTACTCACACTTATCTTGAGTCTTTTATTAGTATCCATTAACTTGTCTATGAACTGTATAGGCAACCAAGTAGTCCTTTACCGCGGACGCGGCTATTCGAATAGTTTTATACCCTGCAGGGGTGTACTTCTTCATACACGCTTTCACCACTTACCGCCGTTTACACGACATGTACTCGGCAACCTTCAAGCGGAAGCCCAGCGAGGGTGTCGGCCACGGCCTACCTAAACACTTAAGTCTCTAGTCCAGGTTTATCGCCTATCTAGGTTCCATCCGCAGGGAGTCCAGCCGAGGTTTCCACATACGGCCCCGAACGATGTGAACAGGGTCCCGAGATGCCAAACGGGCGCCCTGCATACCCGGCCATGGTGTATCTACCGCAACATAGCCCACCCCTTGGGTCAGCGCTACGCACGGCCGCCAACACATAACCTACAAACACCAGAAACTATTTGCAACTCCTGGACAGAGTACTAGGGTGATTAAGAAGCCGAGAGGGTCCATTGGTTTCGGGCCCAATGTACGGTAGTAACTGCATCTTAAATCACACAAACAGATCTCAGTTCTTAGGGACGGCCTCAATGAAACAACCCACCATGTACTCCTACATGGCCTCTCATCTATACCTTTACCAAAACATGTTCAACACCTCCCTCACATTACCGACATAAGCAGTTCACTCTAGCCCATCACCCAGATGAACCAGACCTGACACAACTCTAAGCATAGCAGGCATAGCAAGGTAGGAATCACATACATGGCTCAATCAACTCCTACACATGCTAGTGGGTTTCATCTAGTTACTGTGGCAATGACAGGCCATGCAGAGGATAAGGGTTCAACTACTGTAGCACACAGCAGATTGAAACGCGTTGTCTTAATGCAGTAAACAAGAGCAGAAGCGAGAACATGGGTTGTATCGGAATGATCAATGGTTGCTTTCCTGATGGAGTGGTAGTGGGATACTGCCCTTCAGTTGGATACCCGTGAATATCCTCGGAGGCAGAACCTACCACGAAGAACACATCGGAACACAATCAACACATGACGATATGCATCAATATGATGCATGCTATGATATGGCAATATGAATGTGTCTTGGCCTAATGCAAGCTATAACAGAAAGGATTGAACTTATTTCAATCAAAGATTCAATTATTAGCTTATTAAACATGGCTTTAATGGTGTATTTCCTTATTATGCTTAAACAGCAAGCTAAACTTGTTTTGTCATGTATGAAACCATTATAGATGGATATATTGAATTTTTCTGATCATTTTTCATATATAAATCTTTGCATTTGGGGTTATGGTTGATTTTCTATGATTTTTAGAAGTTTTAACTATTTTCTGGAAATTCCTGAATAAAAATAAATCCAGAAAATGCATTACTGCGTCAGCATTGCATCATGCTGACCTCAGCAGGTCAAAGGCGCCAGCCCAGGTCAAACCTGACTGGTGGGCCCCTTCTGTCAGCCTCTCAGCTAATTAACAGGATTAGATTAACACTAATTACCTGTCAGTGGGGCCTGGGCCCACATGTCAGTGACTGATTTAATTAAAATTAATTAAAACTAATCCTAAATTAGTTAGCAGACCGGCCCCACCTGTCATAGACTCAGGAGGGTCTACCTGGGCCCACCCAGGAGTCAAACTGGGTCAAACTCGCCGGCGACTCGACGCCGGCGAGGCCCGAGACGGTGGCGCAGCTCGGAAACGCCCACAGGGCACGGGCGAGGCCGTTCTTGGGCTCGTTGGAGAGCTCTTGCAGTCGCGCATCTAGTGGTGGTGGAGGCCGGGCCTATGGTGGCCGGAGACAACGACGGCGAGCTCCAAGGCGGCGGCCGGAGTTCGGCCATGTGCGGGGTTTGGGCTGCGGCGTGCAAACACGGAAACTAAGGCGCTAGCGAGGCACTACGCGATGCGGCAAGCACGTCGCATAGCACGGGATGACCAAATGGTCGCCGGAGCGATGCCAACGACGAGCTCGAACGGAGACAAGCTTCGGCCATGGTGGAACTATGGCCTAGAGGGTGCAAATGCGTGGGAAAGAAGAGGGGGAAGGCGGCGAAGCTCACAGGGAGGTCGGTGAGCAGCTCAGTGGGCTCGGGGGCGACCGGAGCGAGGCGAATCGATGAACGGCGTCCGGCGGGTACCGAGGTTGAAGACGGCGCGGTGTGGAGGGCGAGGGCGTCGGTGGGGAGGGCGAGGGCGTCGTGGCGGAGCGATTTGGCTTGTCGGAGGGGCGAGGGGGTGGCACTGGCGTCGTCTACGGCGAACGGCGACGAGGAACGCGCTCGGGCATCGCGGGAGAGAGTGAGGGAGACGAGGGGGAAAGTGAGCGAGGATGAGAGGGGGACGTGGGGGTCGCGTGGCATCCCTAGACGTCTCCAGGACGTCGGCAGAAGCAGGAGGTGGCTGGCGTGTGGCCGCGGGCGCTGGCCACGCGCTCCGCGTCCTTCTGGCGCGAGGAGGACGACGACTGGCAGGGCCAGTCGGCTGGGCCGAGCCAGGTGGGCTGGGCCAGCACAGGTAAGGCCCAGGTAGCTTTGCTCTCTCTCTTTTTTTATTTGTTTCTGTTTTTCTATTTAACTGCAACTGTTGGGCTTTAATTAAAATACTAAAACATTTCCAAAAATCCTGAAAATAATTGTGGGCTCTGTTTAGATTATTTCCAACAGCAGACATTTATTTCCAGAATTATTTGGGCATTTAAATTATTTTTATAGCATTTAAATGCCCAAATTCAAATACTTATGATTTAATCCAATGACCTTCTGTTGACCTAGAAAAATGTGCACCAATTTTGCCAGAGGTTTTAACCCAAGACAAAGAGGGTGAACTTTTTAGAAGGGCATTTCAGGTTCATTGAAAATAATTTTAGTAAACCCTAGTTGTTTCTAGGGGGTGTTGGGGCTTTCTGCCTTCCCCATTTCAAATTTAAGAGAAATTTAAACATGATGCACACTCTAATGCTTGAACTAGCTAGGGTGTGACACCTAACCAAAACGGTTTGCAAAATAATATTTTTGTGTACTTGTATGCGAGTTAAAAAAATCATCAGACGGTGTAAATATCTGGTGTTCAAAAAATAAAATGTAAAGATCTGGCAAGACAACCGGCCCCCACACGATTGACACTCTATCTCGCTGCTCGAGGTTTGGTAGGTGAGTGGCGAGGATCATTAATCAGACACGGTTCTGCATTGGAAACCGTCAGCTATTATGTTCCCACACGGATTTTGCTGCGGGAATCTTTTGTAATTCAAACTATAATACTCGTAAATTCCGGTGACCGGCGTGTGTACTGTCCCCGCCAATCTAGATTCCGGCTGCCAATAAATACTACCTTTCTCACATCGTCCCGCATGCATTCTCATGTACATCCTCCCCTCGCTCGCCCTCTCTCTCTCTCAAATATCTGCCTTGGTGCCGCCGGTCTGCCCACGCGCCGACGAGGAGTCGCTGCCCCCTGAGGATGCTCACTTGATTAGCAGTGACGAGGACCCCTACGCGTCGCCTAATGAGGTTGCGCTGGACCCCCCAACTTTGGATTGGTTTTGGGGCAGTACAATCTTTCTCTGGGGAAGTTGCTACCGGTGGCTGAGAAAGCCAGGCAAGTGGCGTTCAAGAAGGAGATGGCGGAGGAGCAAGCCAGGTACTAGGCGGCCTGTGAAGCCCGTGATGCCGCCTGGAAAAAGGAGGCGGCGGAGCTTTGGGGGCGGGCGTGTCATCGTGCCGAGGAGGTGTACGAAGACGTGTACTTCGTGAGGAAGGTCATAGGCGTTGGGCGCCTCGTCGCTGCGTGGAGCTGGGCCGATAAGCTCCAACGTGCCACTGACAAGGAGCTCCGGTGGGCGCCCAACGAAATGGCAAGATAGGCCGCACGCGTCCGCCAGTAAGAGGCAGATCGGTACATCAAGCGCTGTGAGGCGGAGGAGGCGAAGTACTGCCTCCGCACTGGGAAGATGCCGCGCACCAGGGAGCTGCTGGCAAGGGGCTACCAGAATACTGGCCCCAGGAGGGACTACCAGAATACTGGCCCCAAGGGGCTACTAGAATACTGGCCTCAACTCGTGCAGGCGTTCATCCAAGCGGTTGACACGCTCGCGGTACATCTGGAGCGTGATCTCGAGCTCCAAGTTGGCTATTTCATTAGAGATCACCAGCTCGAGGATGCGACGGCCATGCTCCTCTACTGCGCCCAGGTGGACACCTGGGCCAAGGAGGCGGTCGAGCCTACGGACCAACGCGTTGGCATCCAGCGGGCCGCGGACAAGGCGAACAGTGGCACCCATGCAAACGGCGCGGTGGGCGTCCGGTGCAAGTATGACGTGGCCGGCCTCTGGTGAAAGTACGGCGCTGAGGGCCTCTGCCCACTCCTGGCGAGGAACGGGGGTACTGACAGGACGTGTACCCAGCTGCGACACCGTCTCGACAGCAGGCAAGCGCCGATGGATCCGCTCTTGCTATGCGGCGCGCTGCGCCTCTCGCTCTGCGGCGCTCCAACGGTCTCATCGTGCGGCGAGGCGCAGCCTATCGGTGCGGACGCACCCAGATTGCTCTGTGGTGTGCCATCGTTCATGTTGTGCGGCAAGCTGCAGCCTATCGGTGCTGACATGCCTATCTTGATCCGCGGCGCTCAAGCGCCATGCGCCAAAGGTCTGCTCAACCCCGGCGATGACACACATCATGGCGTTGGCCATCGCGTTGCCGGGGAGTGCCTCGGCCTTGACGGGCCGTGGTGCCTGCTCATTTTCCTCGTCGACGAGGTTGATGGCAGAGGCGACACTTTGGTGGGTTGGCATGCTTGGAAAAGGTGGATGTGCTATTGGTTGCGCTTGTCGCCTTCGTGCGTCACGCGCCGCCTATGCGCAATATCGCTGGGTGGCGGGAAATAGGTGAGGAAATAGCGGGAAACGGTGGCGTGTTCATAAAACACCATCAATTAATGGAAACTTAGGATAGAAGGAACATCAAGCTAGCACAAGAAGTAGATGATGATCAGACGAACACGAACCACACTAGGGAACCAGTCGGTGATGAATTCATCTATCCCAATGGCCAATAGATGTTGTGTAGACAGAGCATATCACATACGTCTAATTAGAAGCAATCGTCTGTGTTATTATCGGTCTTTGCACACATTTCTGATTACAGACCTATTTGCCGCGTATCACACACATCTTGTTATATTGAACCATTTTTGTTCTCTTGTTCAACGCAAACAATTCATCTGAGTGAAACGCATGCCGTATATCGCACACACGTTCATCTGGCTGCCCGTTTCTTTTGTGTTACCTAATCACAAACAATTCATCCGAGTGAACCGTATGCTGTATATCGCACACACCTTCATCTGGCTGCCCATTTCTTTTGTTCCTCATCGCAAACAGTTAATTGAGCTGAACCGTATGTCCTGCATCATACACGCAACTAAAATCTGAACCGTGTTTGATGCATCCTCCATCGCAAACGTTTTGCACCTTTTTTGACGGTTATTTTACACCACCGTTTGTGATTATGGCATCGCACACAGTTTCGTCGAAGGGTCTCTGATTGTAGTGTCGCGTTAGCAGCAACCTGCTGTAGTGACCTTCCGAATTATCGGGACGCCTTCTAGCTAAAGTTGACTCTTCTTCAATCACTTTTTCATCAATCTTAATTTTACTAAACAAGGAATCAATAGAAGAAACACCAATCACTTTAAGATCTTCATCATTTTTATGAAAAAAATCGCTAGAAAATGATCTTTCTAAAAATTCTCTTTTAGCTCTAAGCATAGCAGTTCTTTTCTTACTTTCATCCATAGAAACATATAAAGCTTTAATAGATTCATCAACTTTGGGCACAAAAAATTTTAACTTGAGAGTTTCTACATCATGAGAAATTCTATCAATGCTTCTAGACATATCATCAATCTTGTTCATTTTTTCTTTTATAATTATTATAAGAAGACGTTTTGAGCATTGATAAATTCGTTAATATTATTCTCAAGATCAGAGGTGTTCCTATTATTATTATAAGAAGTATTACCATAGGAATTACCATAATTATTAGAGGAATTCCCACGAAAAGGCCTAGGATTTAAGTTACCTCTCTAAGCATTATTAAAATTGTTTCGCGAGATAAAATTCACATCTATGGCATCACTATTTTGCTCAATCAAAGTGGACAAAGTCACATCATTAAGATCAATAGGAGCACTTTTATTAGCAACCAATTTCATGAGAGTATCAACTTTTTCACTCAAAGAATTTATTTCTTTAACTGAATTAACTTTTTTTTATAGTAGGTGCTCTTTTGGTATGCCATTGTGAATAATTAGCCATATATTATCAAGCAATTTGGTAGCTTCTCCCAAAGTAATTTCCATAAAAGTACCACCTGCGGCGGAATCTAAAAGACTACTAGAAACAAAATTCAATCCTGTATAAAAACTTTGTATGTCATCCAGAGATTTAAACCATGAGTAGGACAATTTCTTAGCATCAATTTCATTCTTCCCAAGATTGTGCAACATGTTCATGCTCAAGTTGCTTAAAATTCATGATTTGGGTCCTAAGGGAAATAATTTTCACAGGCGGAAAATACTTAGTAATAAAGGCATCTTTGCACTTATCCCAAGAATCAATACTATTGCGGGGCAAAGAAGAAAACCATTTTTTGCATGGTCTTGCAAAGAAAATAGAAATAATTTCAACTTCACATGTCATTGTCCACATATTTTTTCTTTTTCATATCGCATAATTTAATGAATGTGTTAAGATGGGACGCGGCATCCTCATTAGGAGTACCGGAAAATTGATCTTTCATAACAAGATTCAACAAAGCGACATTAATATCACAAGACTCCACACTAGTGGCGGGAGGAGCTATCGAAGTGCTAATAAAATCATTATTATTGGTATTGGAAAAATCACACAACTTGGTATTTTCTTGAAACATTGTGACTAGGCAAACAAGATTGCACAAAAAAATAGATCTAACGATAAAAATAGCGAACAAAAAGAGGGCGAATAAAACGACAAATGTTGTGAAGTGGGGGAGATGAAAACGAGAGGCAAATGGCAAATAATGTAAATTGCAAGGAGATGAGATTTGTTATTAGGAACCCAATAGATGTTGATGATGTATCCCCAGAAATGACACCATAAATCGGCAAGTTGTGGGAGACTTGACTTGATCCTCCCCGGCAACGGCGCCAGAAATCCTTTCTTGATGGCTCGTGTCCGCGTTAGTATTTCCCCGAAGAGAAAGGGATGATGCAACACAACTGCAGTAGGTATTTCCCTCAGTGATGAAACCAAAGTTATCGAACTAGTAGGAGAACCAAGCAACACTATGTAAATGGTACCTGCACACAAAGAAGAAATACTTGCAAACCGACGCATAAGAGGGGTTGTCAATCACTCTCGGGTAAAAGATAGGTTGGTTTGTAGTAAATTGTATAAATAGATCTCGCGGAAACGCAAAATAAAACAAAAAAAATTGCAGCAAGGTATTTTTGGGGTTTGGGAATAATAGATCTGAAAGCAAAAGCAAATAAAAATAGATCTCAAAGCAAATATGATAAAGAATAGACCCGGGGGCCGTAGATTTCACTAGTGGCTTCTCTCGAGAAAAATAGCGTATGATAGGTAAACAAATTACCATTAGGAAGTTGATAGAACTTCAAATAATTATGATGATATCCAAGCAATGATAATTATATAGGCCTCACATCCAAGATTAGTAGACTGACTCCTGCCTGCATCTACTACTATTACTCCACACATCGACTGCTATCCAGGATGCATCTTGTGTATTAAGTTCATGGGAAAACGGAGTAATGCAATAAGAACGATGACATGAGGTAGACAAGATCTATTCTTGTAGGAATAGAACCCATCTCGTTATCCTTAATGACAATTATCAATATATGTCTTGCTGCGCCTTCTATCACTGGGAAAGAACACCGCACGATCGAACCCATCAGAAAGCACCTCTTCCCGTGGCAAGAAAAATCAATCTAGTTGGCTTAATAACTAAACCAAAGATTCAAAGAAGAAATACGAGGCTGTAAGTAATCATGCATATAAGAGATCAAAAACTCAAATAACTTTCATGGATAAAATAGATCTGATCCTAAACTCAAAATTCATCGGATCCCAACAAACACACTGCAAAAAGAGTTACATCAAATAGATGGGCAACAGACCATTTTATTGAGAATCAAAAGAGGGAGAGAGGATGCCATCTAGCTACTAACTAAGGACCCAGAGGTCTACAATAAAATACTCACACATCATCGGAGAGGCACCAATGAGGATGATGAATCCCTCCGTGATGGTGTCTAGATTGGATCTGATGGTTTTGAACGTGCGGCGGCTGGAATTGTGTTTCGTTGACTCTCCTAGGATTTTTGGATTTTTGGGGTATTTATATAGAAATGAGGCGGTGTGAGAGGCCGCTGTGGTGGGCACAACTCACCAGGGCGCGCTTGGAGCCCCAAGCACGCCCAGGTGGGTTGTGCTCCCCTCGGAGCCCCCCTCTGGTACTTCTTTGGCTCAACATGTGTCTTCTGGTCCAGAAAAATCTCCAAAAAGTTTCCCTGCATTTGGACTCCATTTGCTATTGATTTTCTATGAAGTAAAAAACAAGCAAAAACATCATCTGGCACTGGGCACTATGTCAATAGGTTAGTCCCAAAAAATGATATAAAGTTGCTATAAAATGATTGTATAATGATAATATGACAGCATGGAACAATAAAAAAATTATAGATACGTTGGAGACGTATCACACACCATTGTTGAATAGGTGGATAACATGGCCACCATTGGCAATAGTAGCGGAGATTAGAAGTGACGACATGGATGGGCTGTTAGGGGCATGCAAGCATTTGTTTCTCCCGTTGCAACACAATGGAGTATTTGCTAGTCTTAATTAAAAGAAGTCAAAGATTTGTTTCAACAAAAACAAATAAGAAGTTGGGATAGGCTAGAGCTGAAATCAATAATATCTCGTAATCCACTCATAATTCAGGCACATGGATAACTCCTAGCGTGAATAAATGTTATTGTTTATTTTCATGTTCATAATTAATGTTTATTTTTCTATGCTATAATTGCAATGGTTTTTGAGTCTACGATAACCATGAGATTTGGCAGAAAACCCAATTGCATGTGTGAAGTAATAAACAATAAGTAGATTCCTAGTCTCGCCTCTAAGACTAGCTCATGTGTTGCATGATGAACTTGTTTTCTGATCATGGGCATAGTTAAAGTAATAGGGATTCTATCATTTATGCCACTAGTTGTGTCCCACTACTCAATTTTGCCACTAGGAATATCAACTGCTAAAAATGCCATTGGTCCGTTACGCGCTTGCTCAGAAATGCCACTGGACACAATTACTACTAGCTCAAAGCTCGTTTACCATGTTATAGTGACCAAAATACCCATGGACCAACATGTCAGCTCAAAGCCCATTTACCATGTTATAATGGCCAAAATACCCATGGACCAACATGTCAGCTCTCCCTCTATCTCACTACGATAAAGTGTGGGTCCCACTTTGTAAGTGCATCTAGTGCAAGCCCTTGTTGAATTTGGAGTATTGATGACATGGTTAAGGGACTGATACGTCTCCAACTATCTATAATTTTTAATTGTTCCATGCTATTATATTATCTGTTTTGGATGTTTCATATGGATTAATATGCTATTTTATATTATTTTTGGGACTAACCTATTAACCTAGAGCCCAGTGTTAGTTTATGTTTTCCCCTTGTTTTTTAGCTTCGTAGAAAATGAATATCAAATGGAGTCCAAATGGAATAAAACTTTCGCAATGATTTTTCTTGGACCAGAAGACACCCAGGGGACTTTGAGTCCAAGTCAGAAGAACCACGAGGTGGCGGCAAGGGTGGAGGGCGCGCCCTAGGGGGGGTACCCCCTACCTTGCCACCTCCTCGGGACTCCTCTGACCTAGCCCTTGGCCCTATATATTCACATATATTCCAGAACCTCCAAAAGCATCCACGAAAACACTTTTCCACTGCCGCAACCTTCTGTTCCCGTGAGATCCCATCTTGGGGCCTTTTCCGGCATCCTTCCGGAGGGGGATTCGATCACGGAGGGCATCTACATCAACTCTATTGCGCTTCCGATGAAGCGTCAGTAGTTTTCCTCCGACCTACGGGTCCATAGCTAGTATCTAGATGGCTTCTTCTCTCTCTTTGATTCTCAATACCATGTTCTCCTCGATGTTCTTGGAGATCTATCCGATGTAATCTTCTTTTGCGGTGTGTTTGTCGAGATCCGATGAATTGTGGATTTATGATCAGCTTATCTATGAATATTATTTGAATCTTCTTTGAATTCTTATATGCATGATTTGATATCTTTGTAATTCTCTTCGAACTATCAGTTTGGTTTGGCCAATTAGATTGGTTTTTCTTGCAATGGGAGAAGTGCTTAGCTTTGGGTTCAATCTTGCGATGTCCTCACCTAGTGACAAAGTAGGGGTAGCGAGGCACATATTGTATTGTTGCCATCGAGGATAAAAAGATGGGGTTTACATCATATTGATTGAGTTTATTCCTCCAGATCATGTCATCTTACTTAAAGTGTTACTTTGTTCTTTATGAACTTAATACTCTAGATGCAGGCAAGAGTCGGTCGATGTGTGGAGTAACAGTAGTAGATGCAGGCAGGAGTCGGTCTACTTGACACGTATGTGATGCCTATATTACATAATCATTGCCTTGGATATCGTCATAACTTTGCGCTTTTCTATCAATTGCTCGATAGTAGTTTGTTCATCCACCGTATTATTTACCTTCAAGAGAGAAGCCTCTAGTGAAACCTATGGCCCCCGGGTCTAGTTTCCATCATATTAGTTTCCAATCTATTATTTTGCAATCTTTTATTTTCAGATCTATAAACCAAAAAACCCAAAAATATTTTATCTTTCGTTTAGTTTTATTTATCTATCTCTATCAGATCTCACCTTTGCAAATGAAGGGTTTGACAACCCATTTATCGCGTTCGGTGCAAGTGTTTGATTGTTTGTGCAGGTATTGGTGATTTGCGCATTCTTATCCTACTAGATACCTTGGTTCTTAACTAAGGGAAATACTTACTTATCTCTACTTTGCTGCATCACCCTTTCCTCCTCAAGGGAAAGACCAACGCAAGCTCAAGAAGTAGCAGGGACTAATGTGTTTGTGAGAATCACATGAGAACACAAATAGGAGTCCTGGAGATTTGTTTTACCCATCAAATATGGCCTCTAAAAACGTGTGAAGACATTGAAGATAATGGTGGTACGCAAAGACATGCACTTGAAGACAATGGAGCATGAAGGCATAGTCTTTTGGTAGTTTCGTTTTCTTCTTTCTTGAGTCATAGGAACCACCGTACTATTAAGTGGGGTTGAGGTAAACAAAGTCAGAAACTGACGTGATGCTCAACCTAAAATCCTATGTCTTTGTGTGAAGACAATGAGAGAAAACCTTTTCCAGAGTTGGTTGAGTCAGCTTCACTTGGAGCTCAAGTAAAGCTCTCGCGTGTGTTTGAAATCCGATTGTCGGCGTGTCGGTTGGCCAATGACCCAGGGTTAGTTTCACCATATCATGTCGGGTTCCCCTGGCTATAAATGGCCACCCCCTTCACCATAAGTGTGTGGCTGCTTCGAGTTATTGCACAACTTTTGTCGTTTGAGAGCAACCCACATCCGAACCCTTTGAGAGAGAATCCTTGTTAGGGTAAACCCAAAACACCAAGATCCAATGTGATTGAGCATCACTAAAGACATTCTATTCTGCGTGAACTGAAGACTTGTTATATTTGAAGACTGTGATCATCTAGTTGATTAGGCGTCGCGTTCTAAGCATCCAAGAGTCATTGTGGATTACCGGTGAACGAAGTCTGGGAAGGTTTGGAAGTCTACCTTAAAGACTTACCTGAGTGATTGGGCGAGGTCTAGATTGACCTTAGCTCAAGGGGAATATGGTGAAGACTAGGTCTTCTAAGTTCAATCTTAGCCTCCCTAACCAGACGTATAATTGTGACAACAATTGGAACTGGTCAAACAATTCACTTGTCTTCTCTGAGCAATTGGTTCTATCACTTCAATCCTTTACTTACCATTTAGTTTCATGAAGCCTTGATCATTCATTCTGTTTGAAGACATTATGTGAAGACAATCCCCTGATTACATCTTTGTCTTCACATCAACTACCTCTACTATTCTATGCTCCCTAGTTTGATGTTTATATTCACTTCTCACTTCAATTGTGTTGATATGTGATATGTCTCCAATGTATCTATAATTTATGAAGTACTCAAGCTGTTATATTATCATTCTTGGATGGTTTACAATCATTTTATAGAAACTTTATATCATTTTTTGGGACTAACCTATTGACCCAGTGCCCAGTGCCAGTTGTTGTTTTTTGCTTGTTTTTTACATTGCAGGAAATCAATATCAAACGGAGTCCAGACACCGCGAAACATTTTGGAGATTTTTTATGGACCAGAACACCCAGGATGGCCTAGAGAAGCACCTGGGGGGTGCCCCGAGGGGGGCACAACCCACCAGGGTGCGCCTTGGGGCCCAGGCGCGCCCAGGTGGGTTGTGCCCACCTCGGTGGCCTCTCGCACCCCCTCTTTACCCTATAAATTCCCAAAAATTCCAGAAAACCTCAGGGTTAACCTAGATCAGAAGTTCCGTCGCCGCAAGGCTCTATATCCACCGAAAACCAATCTAAACCCTATTCCAGCACCCTGTCGGAGGGGGGAATCATCTCCGGTGGCCATCTTCATCATCCCGGCGGCCACCACGATGAGGAGGGAGTAGTCCACCCTCGGGGCTGAGGGTTTGTACCAGTAGCTATGTGTTTAATCTCTCTCTCTCTCTCTCGTGTTCTTGAGATGTCACGATCTTGATGTATTGCGGGCTTTGTTAATATAGTTGGATCGTATGGTGTTTTTCCCTCTCTATCTTGTGATGAATTGAGTTTTCCCTTTGAGATTTCGTTTTATCGGATTGAATACTTTTATTTATTTGAGAGCACTTGATATATGTCTTGCAAATGAATACTTGTGGTGACAATGGGGTATTATTTTGATTCAATTGATATATGTTTTGGCACTCAACTCACAGATTCTCGAGGTGACATTGGGGTAATCTACGCATAGGGTTTGATGCATGTTCTTGCCTTTGTTTCTCTGGTAGAACTCTTGGGGCCCTCTTTGAAGTTCTTTGTGTTGGATTGAGTATTATGAATCTGAATTTGCTTTGGTGTTATTTTAGTACGAACTCTAGGATAGATTGAGCGGAAAGAATAGCTTTGTGTTATTTTAGTACGAACTCTTGAATAGATCGAATGGAAAGAATAGCTTTGAGGTGGTTTCATACCCTACAAACAATTTATTCTTATGTTCTCTGCTAGATAGGAACTTTGGAGTGATTCTTCATCGCACTTTGAGGGGTGGTTATATGATCCAATTATGTTAGCATTGTTGAGGGGTTGCACTAGTGAAAGTACGGACCCTAGGCCTCATTTTCAAGCATTGCAATACCGTTTTTGTGCCCGTTTACTATTTACTACCTTGCTGTTTTTATTTATTCAGAATATAAAAATATATTTATACCATCAATATTACACTTTTATCACCATCTCTTCATCGAACTAGTGCACCTATACAATTTGACATTGTTTTGGGTCTGTTGGGGACACAAGAGATTTCTTGTATTTGGTTGCGGGGTCATTTGAGAGAGACCATCTTCGTCCTACACCTCCCACGGATTGATAAACCTTAGGTCATCCACTTGAGGGAAAATTGCTACTGTCCTACAAAACTCCGTGCTTGGAGGCCCAACACGTGTCTACAAGAATAAAGTTGCGTAGTAGACATCAGGCTCTTTTCTAGCGCCGTTGCCGGGGAGGTGAGTGCATGAAGGTATATCTTTAGATCTTCCAATTTAATGTTTTAGTTTCTTGTTTTATCAGTTGTTTGGTTTATAAAAAGAAAACTACAAAAAATGGAATTGAGGTTGCATCATATTATTCATCTTTATAATGTATTTCATGAAAATGATGGAAAGGAAAATTGTGCTCAATTGATAGAAGAAGAATTCAATAGAATGTTTGGTATAAATGATGAGCATGATTGCAATGTTGTTAGTATGAATTATTTGAATATCCATGATGCTAAAGATATTCAAAGCCATAAGCTTGGGGATGCTATGTTTGAGGAAGATGATATTTTTAGTCCCCCAAGATTTGATGTGCAAATTTGTTATAATGATTGAATGCCTCCTATTTATGATAATTATAATGATGAAAGTGGATTTGGAGAGGTCATGACTTTATTTAGTGATGAATCCACCATTTTGGATGAGGCTTCAATTGACTATGATAACAAAGTTGCTATCTATGATGATTATGGTGATGACATGTATGCTATATTGAATAATTATAAACATGAAACTTGTCATCATGATTTTAATTTCCAATCACATGAGAGTTATTTTGTTGAGTTTGCTCCCACAATTATTGATGAGAAGAAATTTGCTTATGTGGAGAGTAATAAGTTTTCTATGCTTTTGTGTCAAGAAAAGAATGCTTTAGGTGATGGTTATATTGTTGAATTTATTCATGATGCTACTGAAAATTATTATGAGGGAGGAACTTATGCTTGTAGGAATTGCAATAATATCAAGTTTCCTCTCTATGTATTGAAAGTTTTGAAGTGATGCTTGTTTTGTCTTCCTATGCTAGATGATTCTTGTTCCCATAAGTTGTTTGCTCAAATAATCCCTATGCATAGGAAGTGGGTTAGGCTTAAATGTGCTTGCCATGTGTTTCATGATGCTCTTGTTATGTCTCAATTCTTATCTTTTATGTTAGCATCATTGAAATCATAATGCCTAGCTAAAAGGCATTAAAGAAAAGCACTTGTTGGGAGACAACCCAACACTTTTACCTACTGTTTTTGTGTGTTCACATGATTAGGCTACTGTATTAATCATGTTTTATTGCTTTTGTTTCAATAAAGTGCCAAGTAAGACCTTTGGGATGGTCTATGGTGATAGTTGATTTGATCTTGCTGAAAAACAGAAACTTTGGCGCTCAAGAAAACAATTCTAATTTTTAACAGAAGCGTGATAAAATGCTGACTCTTTTTTCAGAAGTTTAATAGAAAAATTTCCCAGGTTTTTCATTTTTTTAGAATTTTTGGAGTAGCAGAATTATGGTTGGATTACAGATTACTACAGACTGTTCCATTTTTGACAGATTCTGTTTTTCAATGCATAGTTTGCTTGTTTTCTAATTTCCATGGCTTATATTGCTCAATATAAATTGTGGAAATTGTATTCTACAGTAGGCATTGTGTGAGAACAATTATGAATCTTGTCTTTGACAGTACCAAAAGTGAAATGGTGTTCTCTTTATCATATTAACCTATCTCACAAAGTTCCGTTAAGTTTTGTGTGATTGAAGTTTTCAAGTTTTGGGTAAGATATCGATATGAAGAGAATAAGGAGTGACAAGACCCTAATCTTGGGGATGCCTAGGGCACCCCAAGGTAATATTTAAGGAAGATCCAAGGAACTAAGCTAGGGGATGCCCCAAAAGGCATCCCCTCTTTCGTCTTCAATATTATCGGTAACCTCACTTGGAGCTATGTCTTCATTCGTCACATGATATGAGTTTTACTTGGGTGTGCCCAGGTGGGTTGTGCCCACCTCGGTGGCCTCCCGCACCCCCTCTTTACCCTATAAATTCCCAAAAATTCCAGAAACCCTCGGGGTTAACCTAGATCAGAAGTTCCGCCGCCGCAAGGCTCTATAGCCACCGAAAACCAATCTAGACACTGTTCCGGCACACTGCTAGAGGGGGAATCATCTCCGGTGGCCACCTTCATCATTCCGGCGGCCACCATGATGAGGAGGGAGTAGTCCACCCTCAGGGCTGAGGGTTTGTACCAGTAGCTATGTGTTTAATCTCTCTCTCTCTCTCTCTCTCGTGTTCTTGAGATGTCACGATCTTGATGCATCGCGGGATTTGTTAATATAGTTGGATCATATGGTGTTTTCCCCTCTCTATCTTGTGATGAATTGAGTTTTCCCTTTGAGATTTTGTTTTATCGGATTGAATACTTTTATGGATTTGAGAGCAGTTGATATATGTCTTGCAAATGAATACTCGTGGTGACAATGGGGTATTATTTTGATTCACTTGATATATGTTTTGGCACTCAACTCGCGGATTCCTGAGGTGGCATTGTGGTAATCTACGCGTAGGGGTTGATGCACATTCTTTTCTTTGTTTCTCCGATAGAAATCTTGGGGTACTCTTTGATGTTCTTTGTGTTGGATTGAGTATTATGAATCTGAATTTGCTTTGGTGTTATTTTAGTACGAACTCTAGGATAGATCGAATGGAAAGAATAGCTTTGTGTTATTTTAGTACGAACTCTTGAATAGGTCGAACGGAAAGAATAGCTTTGAGGTAGTTTCGTACCCTACAAACAATTTATTCTTATGTTCTCTGCTAGATAGGAACTTTGGAGTGATTCTTCATTGCACATTGAGGGGTGGTTATATGATCCAATTATATTAGCATTGTTGAGAGGTTTAACTAGTGAAAGTACGGACCCTAGGCCTCATTTTCAAGCATTGCAATACCGTTTTTGTGCCAGTTTACTATCCGCTACCTTGCTGTTTTTATTTATTCAGATTATAAAAATATATTTCTACCATCAATATTACAATTTTATCACCATCTCTTCGCCGAACTAGCGCACCTATACAATTCGCCATTGTATTGGGTGTGTTGGGGACACAAGAGATTTCTTGTATTTGGTTGCAGGGTTGTTTGAGAGAGACCATCTTCATCCTACACCTCCCACGGATTGATAAACCTTAGGTCATCCACTTGAGGGAAAATTGCTACTGTCCTACACAACTCTGCGCTTGGAGGCCCAACACGTGTCTACAAGAATAAAGTTGCGTAGTAGACATCAATATGCCAACATGCCTAGTGTAGTTTATCTTCTAACGTATCCTGTTTAGTTACTGTTTAGCCTCAGTATCTTCGAAGACATTGCCTGCTTTGAAGACATTCATAAAAATCGCCTATTCACCCCCCTCTAGTCGATAACTAACACTTCCACACCTGATCCCTGATATGTCTCCAATGTATCTATAATATTTGATTGTTCCATGCTATTATATTATCTGTTTTGGATGTTTTATATGCATTAATATGCTATTTTATATTATTTTTGGACTAACCTATTAACCTAGATCCCAGTGTCAGTTTCCGTTTTTCCTTGTTTTTGACTTCTACAAAAAAGGAATACCAAACGGAAGAAAACATTATGGTGATTTTTCTTGGACCCGAAGAAACCCACGAGACTTGGAGAGTGTCGGTGTCAAAACCGGCAGATCCCGGGTAGGGGGTTCCGAATTGTGCATATGAGGATTGATGGTAACAAGGGACGAGCAGGACACAATGTTTACCCAGGTTCAGGCTCTTAATGGAGGTATAACCCTACGTCCTGCTTGATTGTATTTGATGAGTATTGGGGTTACAAGAGTTGATCTACCTCGAGATCGTAATGGCTAAACCCTAGTTGTCTAGCCTATGAGAATTCGGACTGCCTCTACGGACTAAAATCTCCGGTTTATATACACACTGGAGGAACCTAGGGTTGTACAGTGTCGGTTTGTGGGGGGAGGAAATAACATATCCGAACACCAAAACCTTGCTGCCCACGCATACAGGAATCCTACCCGGACACGGGGGAAAAGTCTTCTCCTTGTATCTTCACGGCCCATCAGTCTGGCCTGTAACAAATAGCCCGGACACCCGAGGACCCCCTTGTCCAGGACTCCCTCAGTAGGCCCCGAACTTGCCTTCAATGACGATGTATTATCCGGCTCTGTGTCTTCGGCTTTGCAAGGCAGGTTCTTCATCATACTTCGGACTGATGACAGTCTGACTTTGACCTTCATGTTTTGCCTTTATGACTCCTTCCCGGTTGTCACCTCGATTTCCATGCACCAGGCGAATGCGAACGGTTCACAATAAATTTTAACAAATACACCCTTGACCATACAAGGGCATCGCCTATATAAAGAGGCTAGATCCCCTAAATGCAATCCACATCGCATCAGAACCAGCCACAAAAACTCCAAAACATGGGCAGCGCCCCTGGCTCTTCTTCGTGCCCTCATGGCCCTCAAGAGGGTGATTGGCAGAGCTTCCCAATATCTCATCTTTAGCTGAGCCATCTCCAGACGCAGGGATATCTCCCCCTCGCAGATCTAGTCTCTGTGCGAGCGGGGTTGGCTTCAATTGGTAATGACGCATTCGCAGAGAATTTCTCCAACCCCAATAAGGAGGAGAGTGTGTGCTTCATTCCGTTTCTCTTGCAGGGCTTAGGATTTCTAATCCATCCTTTTCTTAGGGGTCTGCTGGTGTTTTACGGGATCCAACTGCATAACCTCACCCCAGGTTCGATTCTACACATCTCAGGCTTCGTTGTGCTCCGCTAACTGTTTCTGGGCTGTGAGGCTCATTTTGAGCTATGGAGAAAGTTATTTTGCCTCATCCCTCGCCATCGAGGGGGCTCTATATTCAAAGTGGGCGGCGCTAAAGTATGGCGTATAGCCGGATCAGGCTACCCAATTGGAACTCCCAAACAAGTTTCCCAAGAATGGTCTTCGAAGTGGTTTTACATTGATGATGTCCCACTTCCAGACCCAGTTCGGCGCGGCCTCCCTGAATTTTATAATGCTCATTTGAAGAAATTCCTCAACTGGCGTCCCAGGAGTCCCAAGGAGGAAGACAGTGTGGAAATAAAAAGGTTGGTCAGCAAGGTCAGATTACTAGCTCACACCAAGCTCTCGATAATCGAGGTCGTGGCCAATGCAATAAAACAATGTGTTCAACTCCTTCAATCCAGAGTAACTCCTTTATGGTGTTACAATGGAGAAGACGATGCATCTCATTATTGACGCAAGGGTCCGGATACCCCAGCCGAACTGGCAATGATCTTGGCCAATCTATATAAGGGGTAAAAGGAAGACTTCCTCCACTTCACCTGCCGAGAAGGCTATTACATGTACAACCCCATTGAATGGGTAAGATTTTGATTATCAGTCCTGCTTTACTGCTATCGTGGCACACTAATCAAATTGTTCTTTGTTATCTTAAAACAGTCATGGAGGAAGATGCCCGAGGACGTTCACTGTCCTGCCCCATAGCCAGAGGATCATAATCACAATGAAGACCCTGGCTTCTGTGAGGATTCAGATAATACATAGAGTTCGATGATGGAGTATTTTATCAGGTGAGCCTTGACGGCTTGGAAGTGGCTATCACGGCTAACTACCCCCGCCCTTATTCCTTCTCCATCGTAAGTGTTAAAAAGTTTCTTCAAAAAGGACCCCATACACGCACCTTATCTTTTGTACTAAACTGTACTTCATAGGACCAGCGCTTGGCAAGCCGCACTACCTTAAGGGCGGCCTCTACACAGGGTAATCGTTCAAAACGACAGGAGAATGGGAGTGCTGTAGAGCCCCCTCTGTCCTCAAAGAGGTATGTCCGTTGATATGTGCCTAAGCATGAGTTCAGATTGGTAAATTTTTCTTCTACCTTTGTTTCAGGAGGAGCACATGGCAGATAGTGGGAAAACTCCCTGCTAGCCGGATGTCAGCCAATCCGGCGCCGGACTAGTCGACCAGGACGAGGGTTGATACAGCGACAGATCCACCCCCTCACGAGGATTCGGATGACGTATCCGTCATGAATTCCGAGGTGGAGAGCATGATGAATCACCGTCGACTGAAAGAGGCCATGCGCACTCCAGCTTTTTCTGAGCAAGAATTTACCGCACTCAGCTCCATGGATGCATATATCCGAGCTACGGAGACAGACTTGCCGGAGTTAATCAACTGTTCTCCAAGGATATGCAGGTAAGGATTTATGCAAATGCAGACTAAGGCATAGCCTAGTGGTGGGAAGGGGCTGATGCCTTCCCACCCACCCAGGTTCAAGGCTTGGTACTTGCAATTTGGGTTTGTTGCACCAATTATACTGTAGGGGGTTCCCTTATAGTCTTTCTATAAAAAAGGATTTATGCAAATTCAATAGATATATGCCAGTAGCCCCCGAGACTTGAAGCGGTTTGGCCAACCGATTTAAGGATCGATATGACCTGCAGATTCTCAAGGAAAAGAACAGTGCGTTGTCCTAGGAACTAAAAACAAACCAGACACAACTGAATGCCGTCGCCGCAGAACTTGCAGAGATGAAAAAGGCCGTAATGAGCACTGGTCAGAAGAACAAACATGAGGAGGAAAAAGACAAACAATCCCAAGAGATAAAGAGCTTAAAGGCTCAGTTATCGGCCGCACAAAAAGAGAATTAGAAGTTGAAAGGCATCATATTCGGTATGACCTTTAGAACTATAAGAAAGACTCATATTATTCCATAATTTGGATCATCAAAACTCTGTTGGTATAGGTCTTTTAACTGGTCGACCTGAGGAAGAAGTATCCGGATTTGAGGGTGACGTGCTGAAGGAGCTGTCCGTGATGCATGAGCGGGCCCCGAAAGCCATGGGAAGTATGGCCAAGGCTTTATGGGAATCTAATACCCCTCCAGCAAGTATGGAGGGCTTGGCGAGCCTGTTCAAAGGTGCCTAGCGCCGCTTTGAGCAATGGAAGGCGTCCGCATGTCGTGAAGGTGCACGAGAAGCCTGGGTGATGGTGAAAACACGTTTTACCAAGCTAGATCCGAATCATATGGCCCGAGTGGGACTGCAAGGACCAGACGGGAAATAAATTCAGGTGAACTTGGTGTATGACCAAGTAATGATAGCTGCGAAATATTCGCAAGAAGACTGTAGTTTAGACAGTCTTATAGATGATATAGATAAGGAGCAGGCATTTGATTCGATGTATCAATGTACTTTATGATCAACCTTATCTCCAGCCGAACATGTCAAAAAATTTCATCGCAGGCCTTCAGCTTTAACCTTTGAACTAGGAAGGTGGAGTGTTTTTGGATATTATATAGGAATGCGAAAAACATGCACTCTCTCCGGAAACCAGGCAATCCGACCATATTGCTCAAACAAATCATTTTTTGTTCATGAAGTTTATGTTATAGTACTTATTTATCGTAAGAAACATCTTCCAAGAAAAATAGTTCTGTTAGGAGTTCCTTTCCTTGGGTTGGCATGCTTAATTATGCGTGCCTAGGCTTTGATCCGAATTACGGGGAGGGGGGGGGGCAACCCCGTATATTTTCCGTTCCGAGAAGAGGTACAAAGACGTATACGTTCTATCGTTGCTTGCCGACCAATTATTCTCTTAAGAATGCTAGCTTTCGGCTTCACACATCTGAGGTACAGGTCCGGATTACCTGGTTGTAACAATCGCAGAGGTGCCCCCTTTACACCCTAGCCGAATAATCGGGAACGTAGGGTATAAGCATAGGAGCGAGGCAACCCAGCTTGGCAAAAACTTAAGTCATAGAGGTGCATATAATGGCAAAAAAGTGTATATAACAAACAACATATTTAATGTAAGCTCCAAGCTTTTAATAATCAGCTTCGTCAAAGAAGCCCCCAGTCATTGTGGGGTGTATACATTTAAAGATGTGTACCCCTAATAGTTCGGCATGTACGAACATGCACTGGGAAAGATATAGGAAAAAGGAAGAAAAGAGAAAGAGGAAGAGAAAGAGAGAGAAAACAAAAGGATGAAGAAAAGGATGTGGCCAAACTATGCGTAGAATCTTCGGAGCCGAGCAGCGTTCCAAGGATTCGGCTCGTGGCGATTGACCGATGCATTACGAAGGAGATATGCTCCTCCTATGAGAACTTCGTCTATGATGAAGGGGCCCTCCCATTTTGGTTTGAGCTTATCCTTCTTCTTCTCAGGGAGGCGCATAACAAGTTCGCCGACATTGTAAGTCTTGGCCCGCACTTCTCTGCTTTGGTATCTCCTGGCCTGTTGTTGATAAAAGGCGGAACGGGCTCATGCAATATCCCACTCCTCTTCAAGGCCGTCCAAGTCGTCCTGCCGATAGAGCTCAACTTCTCTCTCTTCATACATGCGCAATCGAGGCGAGTCATGGATAATGTTGCAGGGCAAGACAGCTTCTGCACCGCACACCATTAAAAAGGTGTGTATCCGGTCGTGCGATTAGGCGTAGTTCGCAGCCCCCAGAGCACGTAATCGAGTTCCTCAACCTAGTGCTTATCTCACTCCCGTAGGGAGTGCACCAGTCTGGGTTTGATGCCTGTAAGTGCATCTAGTGCCACCCTTAGTTGGTTTTGGAGTATTGACGACAAACTTGGTTGAGGGACTAATGTGTTTGTGAGAATTGTAGGATAACACAGTTAATAGTCCCATATTGATTCAGTTTACCTACCAGAGATGACCCCTAAAAATCTGTGAAGACATTGAAGACAATGGTGGTCTGTGAAGATATTCACAGTGAAGATTATGACATGAGAAGACATTCACATGAAGACTATGGAGTGCAAAGACATAGTTGTTTCGTAGTTTCCGTTTCTTCTTTGTTGAGTCATAGGAACCACCGTACTGTTAAGTGGGGTCCAAGTGAACAAAGTCAGAGTGACTGATGTGATGCTCAACCAAATCCGATGTCTTTGAACGAAGAAAATGAGAGCAAATCTTATCCAGAGCTAGATGAGTCAGCTTTACTTGTAGCCCAAGTCAAGCTGCCGCGTGTGTTTGAAATCTGATCGTTGGACACGTGTCAGTTCCTTAGTGACCCAGGGTTATTTCAAAAAAATCAGGTCAGGTTGCCTCCTGGCTATAAATAGCCCACCCCCACACCATAAATTGGTGGCTGCTCAGAGTTAGTGCATGACTTTTGCCGTTTGAGAGCAACCCACCTCCGAAGCATTTGAGAGAGAGATCCTTGCGAGGACAAAGCCCAAAACACCCAGAGCCAAAGAGTGTTAGGCATCACTGAAGTCTTTCTGTCCGCGTGACCTGAAGACTTGTTACACTTGAGGATTGTGAATCCTCCAGCCGGTTAGGCGTCGTGTTCTGATCATCCAAGAGTCATTGTGGATTGCCGGCGAACGAAGTCTGTGAAGGTTTGGAAGTCTACCTTGAAGACTTACCAGAGTAATTGGGCAAGGACTGGGTGTCCTTAGCTCAAGGGGAATAAGGTGAAGACGCGGTCTTCTAAGTTGAATCTCAGCCTCCCTAACCAGACGTACAATTATCACAGCAACTGGAACTGGTCTACCAAATCTTTGTCTTCACCAAGCAATTGGTTTTATCCTTCACTTTCCTCTACTTTACAGTTTGTCTTCATGAAGTCATTGTTTGCCTGTATGATTTGATTGACTTCACTGAGTGAAGACTGTTTACTGTTTAGCTTCATACTATCTTCCATACTGATCCATACCCTAGCTACTGATAGTCTTCGTACTTTCACTTCATTGCTTACTTGACTATGGCCTGTCTAGTGTAGTCTACCTTTCGCTGCATATCAATAGGTTCATTTATACTATTTGTCTTCAAAGCCCTCATGTTTTGAAGACTTTCATAAAAATCGCCTATTCACCCCCCGTCTAGTCGATAACTAGCAATTTCAATTGGTCTTAGAGCAAGGTGCTCCCTTGTTCTGTGTGATTCGGTTTAACCACCTGGAGTTTTAGCTATGTCAACTGCAGGGATAATCAAGGTCTCCGCTGTGTGCCCTGTCTTCGATGGCACTAATTACCCCTACTGGAAGAATAAGATGTGTATGCATCTTGAAGCCATTGACATTGACCTCTGGTATGTTGTCAAGAACGTCGTTCCCAAGGTTGGTAAAGGTGTCACCGCTGCTGATGTCAAGAGGTTCATTCAACTGGACTCGACCGCCAAGAACATCATCTGTGGTCACCTGACCAAAGGACAGTAGGGCCGTGTGAGTGCACTGGAAATTGTGAAGCTAGTCTGGGACTGGCTCTCCAAGGTCAACAAAGGCATCTCAACCCAGAGACACCCAAGGATTGATGTTCTTCGCAACCGCTTCAACCGCTTCAAGAGAAACGACAATGAGAATGTCCAGCTCACGTTTGATTGCCTCACCGATATCACAAATGAGCTTCGCACACTCAGCGCCACTGAGATCTCTTGACAGCTCACTTGACATCCTGGCCCTGATGATTCAAGAACGCCCTGACTTCAAGACTCTCGATCCGTCTGACATACTTGAGAGGCTCAACACACATGAGTTCCAGTTTTCTAAGAAAAGAGATATCTATGGTCCCAACTATGGTCAAACTCGCTCTTTGAAAGCAAAAGTTGTTTCCTCATCTGAAGAAGAATCTGACTGCATTTTTGAGGATCCTGAAGACATTGGAAAGGGGCTCGCTATGCTTGTGAAGAAGTTCCAGAAGTTCACCAAGAAGAAAGGCTTCAGAAAGTCTTCAAGATCCAGCTCAAGAAATGATGAAGCTTCCTCTCGTGGCTACAAGAAGAGAACATGCCACAAGTGCAAGAAACCTGGTCACTACATCTCTGAGTGTCCTCAATGGGACAATGAGACCAAGAAGAAGAAGAGCAAAGAATATGATACTGATGACAAGTAGAAGAAGAAATCCTCAAAGTCTTCATCAAAATCTTCATCTAAGTCTTCATCACACAAGGAGAGCTCATCAAGAAAGGATCGTGCGTTTGTTGGCAAGGATATGGATTCAGACGAGGAGTCTACTTCTGAGGAGGTGCAGATGGTGTCTGAGGCGGAGTCCGATTCAAGCGTGGCACGCCTGGCTCTAGCTTCAGCATATGTCGCCAAGTCCATCTTCAACACTGAAGACAATGTCCTCGTCACCAACGCCGATGCTGATGATGAGGATGACTCTGCTCCCACCTACTGCTTCATGGCTCGTGGTGCCAAGGTAAACTCACGCGATGCTTACTTTCAAACATCAAGTGAAGATGACTCTGAATGTGAATCTAAACCTAGCTACAAAACACTTGCTAAAATTGCAACAGAACAAAAAAATGCTATGGAACATATTCAAAAGTTGCTAGACAAAAGCGATGACCTGTTGGACGCAGAAATGACTCGAACTCAGTCCTTAATTGAAGACATTAAAAATCTTCATGTTAAGTACGAAGAACTTGAAAGTCGTCATGAAACGCTCTCAACTACTCATGAAAAGCTCTCCTACGATTATCTTCAAAGGAAGCAAGAGCTTGGGAACTTGAGATCGGCTCATGAAGATCTTCCAAAGGAGAACGAGTCACTCTGCGCTCAACATATCAGTTCCGCTCAGGAAGGGTTTGAACCACCATGTCTAAAATGCCTTGAGCGTGATAATGTTGTCTTTGTTACTGAATGTTCTACTGCTGCTACTGTTGCAATATCTTCAACTGTTGATGTGGTTACTAACCCCTCTGCTGAGGATACCACTACTATTGCTGATGAGAATGCCAGGTTGAAGACATTGCTTGAAACAGGAATGTACAAAAGTCTCAAAGGGCATTAAACACTATGTGATGTCCTCAAGAAACAGATTCTGAACCGAAACCCTAGGAAAGAGGGTGTTGGGTTCAAGAGGAAAATGAATGTTGATGGTTCATACTGGAAGCCTGAGCAGTACCCCAAAACCACATGGGTTGTTGCAAAGGGACCTTCAGTGGATCCATCTACCTTATCTAGCTTCACTTGTGCAAACCCTATTATCATTGATGAATCCTTTGATGCAAACTATAAACTGTTTAAGAATCATAATGGTGAAGTGTTTGCCAGGTGTATTGGTACTAACTACAGGAATGGACCACCTTTGAAGAAGATCTGGGTTCCCAAAAGGTGTCTTCAGAAACTTCCTATGAATGTCATCATGACACCACCTGGGAAGAAGACAAACCCCAGACCAAAGGCTTCATATGGCCCAAAGGCTTCATAGAGACAGAGGACTCACCCGAGTCACCCTAACGCCAATGTTTTGCAGGGAAACCATACCCAGACTTATGAATACAAGTGTGTTTCATCAAACCGCTATGTTCATAGGACCAAGAACTTTTCTTCTTATTCTTATGAGTATTATTCACCACCTGCAAGGCTATTTGCTAGGGCTCCAAAGCCAACGTTCTCAGATGCTACACTTAGACTCATTGCTTCTAAGACACCCCTGAAGATGTGGCTGGTTAAGAAAAATTAACTCTCTTCTGCAGGGAAAGGTCTCTAGCCAGAAATCAAAAGCGTCTGATGCTTATGCTGGGGACCTAAAACATCTTGTGGGGCGCAAGATAAAATGCCCAAATGGTCTTACTATGTATTTCATCCCAGGACTCCTTGACAAATGTCCTATTTATCCTAACCAAGATCTGAACTTCCATAATCCGCTTGTTCGTCAAATGTTTATGGTTCACAATACCCTTGGAGAAGCCTATCCCCCAAATTGCATTATAGTGTATGACACTAAAGGCTTCAGAATGGATTATGGACAGTGGATGCACTAACCACATGACCGGTGATTGAAGTCTTCTCATGGATTCAAACCTACGTCCATCTGACAAGAGTCACATCACATTTGCTGACATTGGTAAAAGCAAGGTATTGGGTCTAGGTAGAGTTGCAATCTCAAAGGATCAACACATGGATAAAGTGATGCTTGTTGAATCCCTTGGTTTCAACTTAATGTATGTCTCAATGCTTTGTGATCTGAACATGATTGTGATATTTGGAAAATATTGTTGCCTTGTGCTTATGGAATCTGACAAATCTCCAGTATTTGCAGGGCATCGAAAAGACGATCTGTATATGGTAGTTTTCTCAGCAGGTCCACAGTTGGCCGTATGTCTTCTAGCAAAAGCTTCAGAGTGCTGGCTCTGGCATTGGAGGCTAGGGCATGCCAGCATGAGGAACTTGTACACTCTAGCAAAGAAGAAGCATGCCGTAGGCATCGAGGGCGTCAAGTTCAAGAAGGATCATCTATGTGGTGCCTGCGAAGCTGGAAAGATGACTAGGGCCAAGCACCCCTCAAAGACTATCATGACGACGTCCCGTCCCTTCGAGCTGCTTCACATGGACTTATTCGGCCCTACTCACTACTCTACACTTACTACCATTGCTTGCCTCTATAGCTTCATCATTGTTGATGATTACTCAATATACACATGGGTGCACATAATCCTCTGCAAGAATGAAGTGCAAGATGTCTTCAGACGATTCGCTAATCGTGCCATGACGAACTATGGCATCAAGATCAAGCACATCATAAGTGACAACGGCACAGAATTCAAGAACACCGGCCTCGACACTTGTCTTGATACATTGGGCATCACTCATCAGTTTTCAGCTCCTTACACACCTCAGCAGAATGGCATCGTGGAGCGCAAGAACAGAACCCTCATTAAGATGGCATAGACGATGCTTGATGAGTATAAAACTCCAAGAAAATTTTGGCCTAAAGCCATTGACACTGCCAGTCACATCATCAACCATGTTTATCTTCACAAGCTTCTAAAGAAGACATCACATGAGCTACTAACTAGTAAGAAGCCAAACGTCAGCTACTTCAAAGTATTTGGTGCTAGGTGCTAGATCAATGGTCCACATCACACTTAAAAATTTGCACCAAAAGCACATGAAAGTTTTATTCTTAGCTATGGAAAGGATTCACACTCCTACAGGGTCTTCAACCTCTTTCACTATAAAGTGGTTGAAACTATGGATGTGCGGTTCGATGAGACTAACGACTCACAAAGAGAGCACCTGCCAAATGTGCTAGATGAAGCCTCACCAAGTGAATCTATCAAGCTTATGGGTACTGGAGAAATCATACCTTCTGAGGCTCAGGCTGAAGAAGAAATCATCATTTTTGCACCAAATCAACCTGAAGACACTTCTCAGCCTAAAGTCAATGCTGAAACTGAAGACAATGAGCAACAAGAGCAAAGTATTCGTCTACTTCATCCTCGTGTTGCAAACAAAGTATAGATTGAGAAGATAATGGATAGCATCATTGTTGAGGAAATCGTTAACTGGTAGCTGCTCGGTTGGCTGGCGAGTAGGGGATTAATAGGCTAATCGGCAGGTTAATCGGCCATTTAATCAATTAATCAGACGATTTATTGGTTTATCGGCTACTCAGTGACCCTAAGAGTAGGGATTAATCGGCAAGTTAACTGGTTAATCGGACAAATTCTTGAACAGGGGATAGCATCAATGCGCCTGGTCCACTCACTCGTTCAAGAGCAACACAGCTAGCAAATTCTGTCGGCACTTTGCATTTTTCTCTATATCTAAACCCAAGAAAGTTACTGAAGCCTTCATGGAACCTGAATGGATTCAAGCTATGCAAGAAGAGCTTCAACAGTTCGAGTTGAACAATGTTTGGGAACTAGTAAAGCGTCCTGACCCTCGTAAGCACAACATCATAGGCACCAAATGGATCTATTGCAAAAAACAATATGAGCATGGCCAAGTTGTCAGAAACAAGGCTCGTCTAGTTCCGCAAGGTTACACCCAAGTAGAAGGGATTGACTTCGATGAAACATTTGCTCCGGTGGCTAGGCTTGAAGCCATTCACATCCTGCTAGCCTATGCCAACCATCACAACATCCTTCTATATCAAATGGATGTAAAGAGTGCCTTTATCAATGGTAAGATTGAAGAAGAAGTGTATGTTGCACAACTACCTAATTTTGAAGACCCAAAGCATCCTGAAATGGTATACAAGCTCAACAAGGAACTCTATGGTCTCAAACAAGCCCCTCGTGCTTGGTATGACACACTCAAAGACTTCCTGAAGAGTAAAGGCTTCAAACCTAGTTCCCTGGATCCCACACTCTTCACGAAGACATATGATGGCGAACTGTTTGTATGCCAAATCTATGTGGATGACATTATCTTCGGCCGCACAGACAAGAAATACAGTGATGAGTTTGGACATATGATGCAAGAGCAATATCAGATGTCCATGATGGGTGAGATGAAATTCTTCCTCGGTCTTAAAATCCTTCAACAGAGCAATGACATCTTCATATCACAAGAAAAATACCTCAAAGATTGCCTGAAGAAGTTTGGAATGCAAGATTGCAAAGGATACACGACGCCAATGCCAACCAAAAGTCATCTGGGCCTCGTTCGATCAAAAGGTATACCACTCCATGATTGGTTCTTAAATCGGACAAAAGGTATACTACGCCAGATATAATGCTTAGCGTTTGCATGTGTGCCCGATTCCAAGCGACACCAAAGGAATCGCACCACTGAGCCGTGAAGCGAATTCATCGATATTTGGCTTACACCCCAACACTAGGATTATGGTATCCAAAGGGCTCAGAGTTTGATCTAGTTGGATTCTCAGATGCTGATTATGCTGGTGACAAGGTTGATCGAAAGTCCACATCAGGCACATGTCACTTTCTTGGACGATCTCTTGTCTGTTGGTCTTCAAAGAAGCAGAACTTTGTATCTCTCTCCACTGCAGAATCTAAATACATTGCTCCTGGATCTTGCTGCGCTCAGCTTCTATGGATGAAGCAAACTCTCAAGGAATATGGTATTCATCTGAAGCATGTGCCCCTCTACTGCGACAATGAAAGCACCATCAAGATTGCCAACAACCCAGTTCGGCACTCGAAGACAAAGCACATTCAGATCCGTCATCACTTTCTCAAAGATCATGTCATGAAGGAGGATATTGATATCATTCACGTCAACACTGAAGAGCAATTGGCAGATATCTTCACAAATGAGAAAAGGTTTTGCAAGTTGTGGTGTGAGCTAAATATCTTAGAATCCTCAAATGTCCTGTAATTGGACACACATCCTAACGCTTATGCATGTTGATGACTTAGATGTGCAACACACGAAGTAACGTATATCTTCAATCAATGAAGACATACACTCTAAGTGTGAATACATTAACACGGAATTTTACTTCGGAGCGCCACAATAATTGTGCGCCATGTCTAGGTCTAATACTTCCTATATGGTGGCTAACGCCACCATCGAAAAGCTTTTTGAAGTGTTTCATTTGGCGTCATAATTGCATAGTCTTCACATTTGGTTTGTCTTCAACATTGATTTGACTTCTAGGTTTATCTTCGCAATGTTGAGTTTGTCTTATGCTGATATATTACTTAAGAACTCCCACTTAGATAGACATCCCTCTAATCATCTGAGTGATCACTTGATCCAAATCAACTAAACCATGTCCGATCATCACGTGAGATGGAGTAGTTTCATTGGTGAACATCACTATGTTGATCATATCTACTATATGATTCACGCCGACCTTTCAGTCTCAGTGTTCCGAGGCCATATTTGCATATGCTAGGCTCGTCAAGTTTAACCCCAGTATTCCGCGTGTGCAATTGTTTTGCACCCGTTGTATTTGAATGTAGAGCCTATCACACCCGATCATCACGTGGTGTCTCAGCACGAAGAACTTTCACAACGGTGCATACTCAGGAAGAACACTTTTATCTTGAAATTTAGTGAGAGATCATCTTATAATGCTACCGTCAATCAAAGCAAGATAAGATGCATAAAAGATAAACATCACATGCAATCAATATAAGTGATATGATATGGCCATCACCATCTTGTGCTTGTGATCTCCATCTCCGAAGCACCGTCATGATCACCATCGTTACCGGCGCGACACCTTGATCTCCATCGTTGTCGTCTCGCCAACTTATGCTTCTACGACTATCTCTACCGCTTAGTGATAAAGTAAAGCATTACAGGGCGATTTTATTGCATACAATAAAGTGACAACCATATGGCTCCCGCAAGTTGCCGATAACTTGGTTACAAAACATGATCATCTCATACAATAAAATATAGCATCATGCCTTGACCATATCACATCACAACATGCCCTGCAAAAACAAGTTAGACGTCTTCTACTTTGTTGTTGCAAGTTTTACGTGGCTGCTATGGGATGAGCAAGAACCGTTCTTACCTATGCATCAAAACCACAATCATAGTTCGTCAAGTTAGTGATGTTTTAACCTTCTCAAGGACCAGGCGTAGCCACACTCGGTTCAACTAAAGTTGGAGAAACTGACACCCGCCAGCCACCTGTGTGCAAAGCACGTTGGTAGAACCAGTCTCGCGTAAGTGAAAGTGCGTTATATCGACTAGAGGGGGGGTGAATAGGCGATTTTTATGGAAGTCTTCAAAACTTGGGAGTTATGAAGACAAACAGTGAAGATTATGCCTATTACTATGCAGCGGAAGTTAGATTACACTAGGCCAGCCATGGTCATGTATTCAATAGAGTGAAAGCCCAGTGACAAACAGCTTCAGTGTAATAAGGATCAAGTAGGAAGAAGTTATGAAGCCAAACAGATCATGCATTCACGTTGTGAAGACAAATGATAAAGCAAGCACGCAATGACTTCACAATGAGTAGCAGCAAGAGAAGGAAGTGAAGATGAAACCAGTGACTCATTGAAGACAATGATATGTTGGACCAGTTCCAGTTGCTGTGACAACTGTACGTCTGGTTGGAGCGGCTAGGTATTTAAACCTTAGGACACACAGTCCCGGACACCCAGTCCTGAACACACAGTTCAGGACACCAAGTCCTCACCGTAATCTCCTTGAGCTAAGGTCACTTAGTCCTCGCCCAATCACTCTGGTAAGTCTTCAAGGTAGACTCCCAAACCTTCACAGACTTCGTTCACTAGCAATCCACAATGTCTCTTGGATGCTCTGAACGCGACGCCTAACCGTCTGGAGGATTCACAGTCCTCAAGTGTAATAAGTCTTCAGGATCACACAGACAAGAAGACTTAAGTGATGCCCAATTTACTCTGGCTCTGGGTGGTTAGGGCTTTTCTCCTCACTAGAATTTTCTCTCAAAGGCTTCGAGGTGGGTTGCTCTCAAACGACAAAAGCCGTGCACTGAAATCTGAGCAGCCAACCGTTTATGGTTGTGGGGGTGGGCTATTTATAGCCACTTGGCAACCCGACCTGATTTGTCCGAAATGACCCTGGGTCACTAAGGAACTGACACGTGTCTCAACGGTCAGATTTCGAACTCTCATGGCAACTTTACTTGGGCTACAAGCAAAGCTGACTTGTCCGGCTCTGGACAAGATTTGCTCTCATTGTCTTCACTCGAAGACATAGGTTTTTGATTTAGGCATCACTTAAGTCATTCTGACTTGTTCTCCTGGACCCCACTTAACAGTACGGTGGTTCCTATGACTCAACAAAAATAAAAAGAACTACGAAAGATCTAAGTCTTCGAGTTCCATAGGCTTCATAACGTGTCTTCTGTTGTCATAGTCTTCAATGTGAATATCTTCATATACCACCTTTGACTTCAATGTCTTCATTCATTTTTAGGGGTCATCTCTGGTAGTAAACCGAATCAATGAGGGACTTCTACCTGTGTTTTCCTGCAATTCTCACAAACACATTAGTCCCTCAACTAGGTTTGTCGTCAATACTCCAAAACCAACTAGGGGTGGCACTAGATGCACTTACAATCTCCCCCTTTTTGGTGATTGATGACAAACTAGTTGAAGTTTTCAACGGGGAATATAAAGTGTGAAGTCTGTAAAGGAATTGTCATCATAAGTTGCAAGTGCTCCCCCTGAAGATGTGCATATAAGTTAATTTGCTTTTGGAATGCAAATGCACATGGCAGGTTGTACTTGTGGAGATCAGCTTCAGCTTATGATGACAATCTACTATGCATGTGAAAGTATATGAAGATAATAACATGCATAATGGAAAATGGACGTCTGCAGAATGAGATGAGTGCGGAATTTATCGTCGCACATGCGGAATTTATCTTCGCAAAAGGAGTGGTAAAACAAGTAGCAGACGACCATCGAGTTTTAGTGTTTACAACTCAAAAGAACCAAATGAAGCAAAACAAGAGTTGCAAACACGAAGCAAGTATAACAAAACAAGGCACCCGCCCATATTGACCCGCTTGAAGACTATAAACATCATATGCTTCTCCCCCTTTTGTCAGGAATGACCAAAAAGGTTTGAAGACATAGAGTTTTCTACGCGTTCCCAGGCGCAGCAGGGTCGGTGGAGTTGTTTGGCGGTGCTGAGCTTTGAGGTGCTGAAGCGGGTGGTGGTGAAGTAGCATCATCATCTTCATCAATGATCCTCGCAGTGACGGTGGCAGCAGATGAGGAATACTCAGAGTCTTCAAGTGACGGTGTGTTGCGCATCACAGCCCTCCTAGGAGGTGTGGTGTCAAATTTGAAGCGCTCTGTGAAGCCATCCTCTTCAAGTTCAGCTTCAGTGCAGATCATTGAGAGCCCTTTCCACGTACGACGGCAAGTCTCATGCGTAACGAAGGCATTCTTGGTGGCCAGGTTTCGAAGACGATTGACATCCACCAAGAGGCTCTTCATCTGACGTTTCAGCCAGTCGTGATGCCTATCTTGCTTTTGGTGAAGGGCCACAAGAAGCTCTCGGTCAGTGAGGACACGAGCACGCTTCTTGGGTCTTGGAGCGTTTGTGCTATCTGTGGCTTCAGTTGATGCTGGTGCACGTGTAGTGCCAGCCATAGGATAGACCCTGGACATGGCTTCAACACCTTCAACATTCTGCGTGAAGCTCTGGTGTTCGGCATTCTGAAGACTTATTGGTTGCTTGGCAGGCTCAGGGTATATTGCTTCAGCAGAGATATCCACATCTGGCAGGAAGATGCGATGGTTTCGGGCTGAGGGCTGATACGAAATTGTAGAGTGCAGTTTGATCAGCCTCATCACCCAAGGGGCATAGATTTTTAGACCAAATAAGTCCGAGCCTGACGCAGCAAGTTGTCGTATGAAAAGATCCTGTGCATTGAAGCATTTGCCATGCATGATATAGAATATGAGAGTCTTCATTGCACCCTCAATCTTGGCATGTGGAGAGTGTCCCTTAATGGGCCAGAGAGTCCGCCGGATAATATGATATATGGTCCTGGGCAGGTACTCTAGGTCTTCAACGAAGAACTCAGTTGGATAGGGTGCATCTTGAGGCAATGGCTTCATCATTGAGAGCATCTGACTCATATTGGGTTCAGGTCTCTGAAATATGCTCTCAATAGCTTCAGAATGAAGTTGACACCCTTCCTCGAAGAATTCGCCTGGAGTGGGCAGGCCAGTGAGCTCAATGATATTGAATGCATTGGCTTCATGATGGACATTTCCGGTCATCCACTCCAGGATCCAAGTCTTAGGATCTCTGTTGTAGCCTTTGATGTGGAGAGTGGCATAAAACTGAAGCAGAAGCTCTTCGTTCCAGTGCTCTTCATCAGTCACGAACGGCAGCAGACCCACTTGCCTGAAGCAGTCCAAAGCTTCCTCAAGACATGGCAGACCAGCAATAGCTTCAACCTCAAGGCGCTTTGTGTGGGAAGATGCGACCTTGGTTGTATAAGATGCAAGAATAATAGCTGCGCTGTGAATAGCTCCAGAACCTGTCTGATACAATCCTTTCCCTTGAATAGGGGTTCTTGGAGCTATCGAAAAATGTGTTGTCTGCCTTGAAGCTGTTTACATCAAAGGAGCCAGGTGCTGATGCAGGACCTGGGAACCTTGGAAGCCTTGGGACTGGCTTCTGGACATGAGGCCTGTGCTCTATGTGATAGTCAAATTGTGGACCTGCAGCAGACTCAGGAACTGAAGTGTCTGGCTCAGTGGCTTCGCTGTCCGCTGAAGCATTTGGTGGGGCGGGCTCCACATTGGCTTCAGTGTTAGTAGTTTGAGGGACATCTTCAGGCACGTTCTCTTGGGGAACTGCATCTTGATGGAGCGAGGGAGTGGTTCTGGAGGTGCTTCTTCATTGTCTTCGGCTGATGCAGCCGGAATTTCTGCAGACTGGACTTGAGGCCGTGGACCTTTGCGAAGCCTACGGAACGCAGACGACGCTTGTGGTGTCGGAGTGGGCTGGGCCTGAATGTCTTCTTCCTCCTGAGGGCGATCCGCCCATGACTCATCTTGTGCCATTGGCGTCAGAGGACGACCAATGCTGATGGGTTCGCTTGTTTCAAGCTGAGGAAGGGCTGCATCACCTTGCACATTGTCCTGATGACCAATGTCTTCAGCAGCTAGTGGGTCGGCTGCTGGAATATCTTCAGCGTCAGGTGCCTCTGTGGGAGCAGGCTCATGAACTGTTAGTCTTCTTTCTGCATTGGGGTGAATGACAGAAAGGGGTTCAACCATCAAGGGCTCTGTGGGAGCAGCCCTAGATTTCTTAGTCTTGCGCTTCTTTTTACTGGGGGCAGAAGGAGAGGCTTCAGAGCTCTTCCTTTTTCTGGCTTCAGCTTCTGCAGCTCTTGTCTTCTTTAGCTCTGAAGCTGTTGACCGGCTCTTTGGCTTCGAGCCAGTCGTGGCGGTTGGGAAGACAATGGAAGTGGCTGCTTGTCTTGATGCCTCTGGTTCACTCACAGCAGGCTGCTTCTTCTTCTTTGCGGCCATCTTGGGGTCGATGCCTGGACGCCCAAGTGCCTTGCGCTTTTCAGCCTCGTTGTAGGCTTGAACACATTTGTCAGCCAATGACTTCATCCTTTCACGCGAGCCTTGAGCTTCAGCACGCTTCTTCAGAAAGTTTTCTTTGAGATCATGCAGCATGATTTTGAAGCTTCTCACTTCCTGCACGCTGAGACTGGCCATGTGCTTCTTGAACTGAGCTTTTTCGTGATCAATTTTCTGCTTCAGCTCAACAATGCGCTGAGCAATGGCCAGTTCTGAAGCAATTGCGCCTTGGAAGGCGACGCTGAGTCCAACAGGCAGCTGCAGATCATTGAAGCTTATATCTGGTGTGTCAAACCATTCATCGATGAAGCTGTGGATGATGGCGACATCAAAGAGAGGCAGATTGTTGAAGATTTCCGCTTCCTCCTTGCTTTTGATGAGCTGTTCTAGTGCGTCATCGCCCAGATCTTCATCGCTTGATAGATCAATGGCTTCACTGCGCAGAATGGCAGCAGCAGTGAGCTCTTTGCCTGTGTGTTGCTGGGGCTCCTTATCCTTCAGGGGCTTGGAGATGCGGGATACATCTTCAGACTGCACACTGACTTCAGGAGGTGCAGTTTTCAATGGCTTCGCCCTTGAGATTTTTGAGGCAGGGGCCGGCTTCGAAGCTTTTGGTTTCTTTGTCTGCTTTGGCTTCGGCACAGCAGGAGCTTCATCAGACTCAGAATCAGCTGGAGGGTCATTCACAGCAGTCCCTTGGACTAAGATGTGGGTGATCAGGCCCTCAAGATTGGCAAACGGACCGATGATATTGGGTTCCGCGTCGCGTGTGCCATCTGCCCTTGGTGAGGAGGGACCAGGATTGAAGTCAAGCCCAAATTTCTTCTTGTTTAGCTTCGCAGACTGTTGAGCAAACTGAAAGTTGCGTTTGAAGAGATTGTCGTCACGACACCAGAGAAGTGACGACGGATGTGCATCATCAGGCTGTGGTCCTCGGACCATGCATGGGTAGAAGCCTTGAGCAATGGCTTCATCTCTGGTTCTGGGTACAAGGTTCTTGTATAAGATATCCCCCCATGGACTCTTGATTGCATTCTTTTCAGCATACTCCTGGGTGACGAAGCGGTATTTGAACCACTGTTCTGCCCAATAGCGTCGAATCCATTGGATTCGGGTTTTGCGCTGCCCATAGCTCTCTTCTGGATCTGTTTTGTACATTTCTGCCAAGTCTTCAGGCAGATCCTTGGAAGTTCCCTCACGTCTCTGTCTGCCCCCCTTTCTTGCTGCTGCAACTGAAGCCATAAACTTTAACTTGAAAGGCTTCAAAACTTTCAAAGGCTTCAAAGGCTTTCTTTTTCTGGACAAACAGGAACTGGCTTCAGGAGAGTTTATGTGATGCTGTAGGAATTCTGCAAATGAATGCAGACTATGAGAACCGAAGGATTCTCCCACGGACATGTACCTGTGACAGCATTAAGGTGCGAGGGAAGGGGAAGAGGTCATATGCATTCTCAGAAGGTTTTGAAGATTAATCAGTTTAGAAGACATTGACCTCATTGTGCGAAGACATTCACTTATAGATAAGAAGTTGGTTCCAGATTTGTACGAACCCATAGATCAGTACAAGTGAGGAATCTAACTACTTTATGAAGCACAAGTGAATATACTAGGCATGTTATGAGATGCAGCTAGAGATCTAACTGGTGTGAAGAGAAACTTCTTATGGTTGAAAGTGACAGAACCAAGAGATCAAAAGAGGCTGTAAAAAGAAGTTTTATTTACCACACTGGAACTGCTAGACGGAAGGAAGTTGATGTCGAGCAGTTCAGTTCTCCGTGCCCTAACTTGGCGACGGAAAACACCTACGGCGACGGCGGAGAGGACGATGTCCGCTGTCGGCGTGAGGACGGCGTTGGAGAGGTTGAGGTAGCGAAGTGCTTCGTCTCCGGCATCGTCGAGTGCTAGCGGTGGCGCTAGGGTTCGTGCGAGGATGGAAGAAGGAGATAATGACTGCGGTAAGTGTGAATTTATAGACTCAGAGGCGGCACTGTGCTATTACGCAGGTGCCCCTGGCGGTTCGCATTTGAGGCACGCGTGGCCAGTTAGCGGAAGTTTGGGGTTTGTTCCACGTCCCACGCACGCCTAAATTGTCGGGCGGTCGTTCCTGCTTCTCCGGATCTTATGTGGAGGAATGAGCATTAAAAACGGACTTTTATGGTTGTCTCTATGTCTTTAGCTGACAAGGACACAGTGAAGACATTCGACAGTTTCAACAGAATGCATATGACTTGGAGAGATAGAGTTTGAGATAGAAAGCATAGAGAGGTTAGGGTCCGATCACATTCACTTAGTTCAAAAGATTCAACCAAGAAGACATAGCTATAAGTGAATGCGGTAGAGGACAGAACACTTAGAGCATATATATATATAATCATCGTAGTGAAGATAATCATGAAGACATGTTAAGTTCGAAGCCAAACCAATGTGAAGATATTGCAAGGTAACGCCATGAGTTAAACACTTCAAAATGGAACGTTTGGTGGTGGCGTTACCCACCGTATAGGAAGTATTAGACCCAGACATGGCGCACAATTATTGTGGTGCTCCGAAGTCAAATTCCACATTAATGTATTCACACTTAGAATGTATGTCTTCATTGATTGAAGATATACTTTACTTTGTGCGTTGCACATCTAAGTCATCAATATGCATAAGTGTTAGGATGTGTGCCTGATCACAGGACATTTGAGGATTCCAAGATATTTAGCTCACACCGTAACTTGCAAAACCTCTTCTCATCCAAGGGCTTGGTGAAGATATCTGCCAATTGCTCTTCAGTGTTGACGTGTATGATATCAATGTCTTCCTTCACAACATGATCTCTGAGAAAGTGATGGCGAATTTCAATGTGCTTTGTCTTCGAGTGCTGAACTGGGTTGTTGGCAATCTTGATGGCACTTTCGTTGTCGCAGTAAAGTGGCACTTGCTTCAGATGAATGCCATAATCCTTGAGTGTTTGCTTCATCCACAGAAGCTGAGCGCAGCAAGATCCAGCAGCAATGTATTCAGATTCAGCAGTGGAGAGAGATACACAGTTCTGCTTCTTTGAAGACCAACATACAAGTGATCGTCCCAGAAAGTGACATGTGCCTGATGTAGACTTGCGATCAACTTTGTCACCAGCATAATCAGCATCCGAAAATCCAACCAAATCAAACTCTGAGCCCTTTGGATACCATAATCCTAGAGTTGAGGTGTGAGCCAAATATTGAAGAATTCGCTTCACAGCTAAGTGATGCGACTCCTTTGGTGCCGCTTGAAATCGAGCACACATGCAAACACTAAGCATGATATCTGGCCTAGATGCACATAAATAAAGCAAAGACCCAATCATGGAGCGGTATACCTTTTGATCGAACTCTTTACCATAGTCGTCAGGACCTAGATGATGTTTGGCTGGCATTGGTGTTGTGAAGCCTTTGCAGTCTTGCATACCGAACTTCTTCAGGCAATCTTTGAGATACTTCTCTTGAGATATGAAGATGCCATTGCGCTGTTGTCGGATTTGAAGACCAAGAAAGAACTTCAGCTCCCCCATCATGGACATCTGATATTGCTCTTGCATCATATATCCAAACTCTTCACTGTACTTCCGGTTGGTGCAGCCGAAGATAATGTCATCCACATATATTTGGCACACAAACAGTTCACCATCGTATGTCTTCATGAAAAGAGTGGGATCCAGGGAACCAGGTATGAAGCCTTTGCTCTTCAGAAAGTACTTGAGTGTATCATACCAGGCCCTATGGGCTTGTTTGAGGCCATACAGTGCCTTGTTGAGCTTGTATACCATATCAGGATGTTTTGGATTTTCAAAACCATGTGGTTGTGCAACATACACTTCTTCTTCAATCTTGTCATTGAGAAAGGCACTTTTCACATCCATTTGATATAGAAGTATGTTATGATGATTTGCATAGGCCAGCAGTATGCGTATGGCTTCAAGCCTAGCCACAGGAGCAAAAGTTTCATCGAAGTCAATGCCTTCTACTTGAGTATATCCTTGAGCAACGAGACGAGCTTTGTTTCTGACAACTTGACCATGCTCATCTTGCTTGTTGCGGTATATCCATTTGGTGCCTATTATGTTGTGCTTCCGTGGATCGGGACGCTTAACTAGTTCCCATACATTATTCAGCTCAAACTGTTGAAGCTCTTCTTGCATAGCTTGAATCCATTCAGGTTCCATGAAGGCTTCTTCAACTTTCTTGGGTTTTGATATTGAGACGAATGCGAAATGCCCACAGAAGTTTGCTAGCTGAGTTGCCCTTGAACGAGTGAGTGGACCAGGTGCATTGATGTTGTCAAGTATTCTGTCAATCTGCACTTCATTTGCAACACGAGGATGTATAGGGCGAAGACTTTGCTCTTGCTGATCTGCGTTGTTGTTTGGAGGAATGTCTTCATGCTGAGCATTGTCTTCATGTTGATCAGGTGCTGAGATGATGAGTTCTTCTTCAGGATGAGCTTCAGAAGGCATAATCTCTCCAGTTCCCATCAGCTTGATTGATTCACTAGCTAAGACTTCATCTAGCACATTTGGCAGTTGCTCTCTTTGTGAACCATTTGTTTCATCAAACCGCACATCCACTGTTTTGAGCACTTTGTAATGGAAGAGATTGAAGACTCTGTAGGAGTGTGAATCCTTTCCATATCCAAGCATAAAGCCCTCATGTGCTTTTGGTGCAAACTTTGAGGTGTGATGTGGGTCCTTGATCCAGCACTTTGCGCCAAATACTCTGAAGTAACTGACATTTGGCTTCTTGCCAGTTAGGAGTTCATAAGATGTCTTGTTCAGAAGCTTGTGAAGATAAACACGATTGATTGTATGGCATGCAGTATCAATGGCTTCAGTCCAGAATTTTCTTGGAGTCTTGTATTCATCTAGCATTGTTCTGGCCATTTCAATGAGTGTTCTGTTCTTGCGTTCGACGACGCCATTCTGCTGTGGCGTGTACGGAGCTGAGAATTCATGTGTGATGCCCAAGGTATCAAGATATGTGTCAAGGCCAGTGTTCTTGAATTCAGTGCCATTGTCACTTCTAATGTGCTTTATCTTGGCGCTAAAATTGTTCATAGCTCGATTGGAGAAGCGTCTGAAGACATCCTGCACTTCAGTCTTGTAAAGGATTATGTGTACGCAAGTATATCTAGAGTAATCATCAACAATGACGAAGCCATAGAGGCAAGCAGTAGTAGTAAAAGTTGAGTAGTGAGTGGGACCGAAAAGATCCATGTGGAGTAGTTCGAAGGGTTGTGTAGTAGTCATGATTGTCTTCGAAGGATGTTTTGCCCTTGTCATCTTCCCTGCTTCACAGGCACCGCATAAATGATCTTTCTTGAACTTGACGCCCTCGATGCCTATGACATGCTTCTTCTTCGCAAGGGTGTGGAGGTTCCTCATGCCAGCATGCCCAAGCCTCCGATGCCAAAGCCAGCATTCTGAAGCTTTTGCAAGAAGGCACACCGCAAGTTGTGGTCCTGCTGAGAAATCTACCACGTACAAATCACCTTTCCGATACCCTTCAAACACTAGAGATTTGTCAGATTCCATTAGCACCAGGCAGCGATATTTTCCAAACATTACAATCATATTCAGATCGCAAAGCATTGAGACAGACATTAAGTTGAAGCCAAGGGATTCAACAAGCATGACTTTATCCATGTGTTGATCCTTTGAGATTGCAACTCTACCTAGACCCAATACCTTACTTTTACCAGTGTCAGCTAATGTGATGTGGCTCTTGTCGGATGGACGTAATGTTGAGTCCATAAGAAGGCTTCTTCTGCCAGTCATGTGATTTGTACACCCACTGTCAATAATCCATTCTGACGATTTTGAAGTCGCTGGTGTCGTACCCTACAGTACAGTTAGGGGGATAGGCTTCACGAAGAGAATTGTGAAGCATAAACATTTGACGAACCAGTGGGTTATGAAAACTTAAATCCAGATTAGGACTAATAGGGAGAGTAGCATGCGATTCAGGAACGAAGTACATATTGATCCCATTCGGGCATTTTATCTTGCGCCCTACAAGATTTTTAAGGTCCCCAGCAATAGCATCAGAAGATTTTGTTTTTCTGCTAGAGACCTTTCCCTGGAAAAGAGAGTTAAGTTTTCTTAGCCACCCACATCTTCAAGGGTGGCTTAGAAGCAATAAGTCTAAGTGCAGAATCTGAGAATTTTGGCTTTGAAGCCTTAGCAAACAGTCTAGCAGGTGGACAATAATACTCATAGGAATAAGCAGAATAATTTTTGGTCACATGAACACGGTTCGATGAACCACTCTCATACTCATGTGCCTGAGTATGGTTTCCCTGCAAAACATTTGTGTTAGTGTGACTCAGGTGAGTCCTTTGTTTGTATGAAGCCATTGGACCGTATGAAGCCTTTGGTCTGAGATTTTTCTTCTTCAAGTGAGGTGTCATGAAGACATTCACAGGAAGATTTTCCAGACACTTTTTGGAAACCCAGATCTTCTTCATAGGCGGTCCATTCCTACAGTTAGTACCAATGTACCTGGCAAACACTTCACCATTCTGATTCTTAAACAGTTTATAGTTTGCATCAAAGGATTCATCAATGATAATGGGATTAGCACAAGTGAAGCCAGATAAGTTGGATGGATCTGCTGAAAGTTCCTTTGCAGCAACCCATGTGGTTTTGGGGTACTGCTCAGGTTTCCAGTAAGAGCCATCTGCATTGATTTTCCTCACAAATCCAACACCCTCTTTCTAAGGGTTTCGATTCAGGATCTGCTTCTTGAGGACATCACATAGTGTCTGATGTCCTTTAAGACTTTTGTACATCCCTGTTTCAAGCAATGTCTTCAACATAGCATTCTCATCAGCAATAGCAGTGGTATCCTCAGCAGAGGGGTTAGTTACCACGTCAACAGTTGAAGATATTGCAACAGCAGTAGAAGTGGAACATTCAGCAACAGAATTAGCATTATCACGCTCAATGCATTTAAGACATGGTGGTTCAAATCCTTCGTGAGCGGGACTGATCTGTTCGGAGCGAAGTGACTCGTTTTCCTTTTGAAGATCTTCATGAGCCACCCTCAATTTCTCAAGTTCTTGCTTCCTTTGAAGATAATCATAGGAAAGCTTTTCATGAGTTGTTGAGAGAGTATCATGACGATCTTCAAGTTCCTGATACTTAACGTGAAGGTTTTTTATGTCTTCAATTAAGGATTCAGATCGAGTCATTTCAGCACCCAACAGATCATCGCTTCTGTCTAACAGTTTTTGAATATGTTCCATAGCTTTCTGTTGTTCAGTTGCAATTTTAGCAAGTGTTTTGTAGCTAGGTTTTGAATCACATTCAGAGTCATCGTCACTAGATGTTTCATAGCGAGTAGTGCGTGTGTTTACCTTGGCACCGCGTGCCATGAAGCAGTAGGTAGGAGTGGAGTCGTTCTTGTCATTTGCGTTGGTGTCGGTGATGCAGTCATTGTCTTCAGTGTTGAAGATGGACTTGGCGACGTATGCTGTAGCCAGACTCGCAATGCCAGAATCAGACTCCTCCTCAGACTCCACCTCTGCCTCCTCAGATGCGGACTCCTCCTCTGAATCCATCTCCTTTCCAACAACCGCACGTGCCTTGCCAGATGAGCTCTTCTTGTGTGATGAAGACTTTGATGAAGACTTTGAGTATTTCTTCTTTTTCCTTTCATCAGAATCATATTCCTTGCTCTTCTTCTTCCTTCTGTTCTCATTGTCCCACTATGGACACTCAGAGATGAAGTGTCCAGTTTTCTTGCACTTGTGACATGTTTTCTTCTTGTAGTCATGAGCAGAAGCTTCATCATTCCTTGAGCTTGATCGTGAAGATTTTCTGAAGCCTTTCTTCTTGGTGAATTTTTGGAACTTCTTCACTAGCATTGCAAGTTCTCTTCCAATGTCTTCAGGATCATCAGAACTGCAGTCAGATTCTTCTTCAGATGAGGAGACAGCTTTTGCCTTCAAGGCGCGAGTTCGCCCATAGTTTGGACCGTAGATATCTCTTTTCTCAGAAAGCTGAAACTCGTGTGTGTTGAGCCTCTCAAGTATGTCAGACGGATCGAGTGTCTTGAAATCAGGACGTTCTTGAATCATCAGTGCCAGGATGTCAAACGAACTATCAAGTGATCTCAGCAGCGTTTTGACGATTTCATGTTTGGTGATTTCAGTGGCGCCGAGGGCTTGAAGCTCATTTGTGATGTCAGTGAGTCTATCAAATGTGTGCTGGACATTCTCATTGTCATTTCGCTTGAAGCGGCTGAAGAGATTGCGAAGGACACTGATTCGTTGATCTCTCTGGGTTGAGATGCCTTCATTGACCTTGGAGAGCCAGTCCCAGACCAGTTTGGATGTCTTCAAGGCACTCACACGGCCATACTGTCCTTTGGTCAGATGACCACAGATGATGTTCTTGGCAGTAGAGTCCAGTTGAACGAATTTCTTGACATCAGCAGCAGTGACACCTTCTCCAGCCTTGGGAACGCCGTTCTCGACGACATACCATAGGTCGACGTCAATGGCTTCAAGATGCATGCGCATCTTATTCTTCCAGTAGGGATATTCAGTTCCATAAAGACGGGGCACGCAGCGGAGACTTTGATTATCCCTGCAGTCGACATAGCTAAAACTCCAGGTGGTTAAACCGAATCACACAGAACAAGGGAGCACCTTGCTCTGATACCAATTGAAAGTGCGTTATATCGACTAGAGGGGGGTGAATAGGCGATTTTTATGAAAGTCTTCAAAACTTGGGAGTTATGAAGACAAACAGTGAAGATTATGCCTATTACTATGCAGCGGAAGTTAGATTACACTAGGCCAGCCATGGTCATGTATTCAATAGAGTGAAAGCACAGTGACAAACAGCTTCAGTGTAATAAGGATCAAGTAGGAAGAAGTTATGAAGCCAAACAGATCATGCATTCACGTTGTGAAGACAAATGATAAAGCAAGCACGCAATGACTTCACAATGAGTAGCAGCAAGAGAAGGAAGTGAAGATGAAACCAGTGACTCGTTGAAGATAATGATATGTTTGACCAGTTCCAGTTGCTGTGACAACTGTACGTCTGGTTGGAGCGGCTAGGTATTTAAACCTTAGGACACCCAGTCCCGGACACCCAGTCCTGAACACATAGTTCAGGACACCAAGTCCTCACCGTAATCTCCTTGAGCTAAGGTCACTTAGTCCTCGCCCAATCACTCTAGTAAGTCTTCAAGGTAGACTCCCAAACCTTCACAGACTTCGTTCACTGGCAATCCACAATGTCTCTTGGATGCTCTGAACGCGACGCCTAACCGTCTGGAGGATTCACAGTCCTCAATTGTAATAAGTCTTCAGATCACACAGACAAGAAGACTTAAGTGATGCCCAATTTACTCTGGCTCTGGGTGGTTAGGGCTTTTCTCCTCACTAGGAATTTTCCTCTCAAAGGCTTCGAGGTGGGTTGCTCTCAAACGACAAAAGCCGTGCACTGACATCTGAGCAGCCAACGTTTATGGTTGTGGGGGTGGGCTATTTATAGCCACTTGGCAACCCGACCTGATTTGTCCGAAATGACCCTGGGTCACTAAGGAACTGACACGTGTCTCAACGGTCAGATTTCGAACTCTCATGGCAACTTTACTTGGGCTACAAGCAAAGCTGACTTGTCCGGCTCTGGACAAGATTTGCTCTCATTGTCTTCACTCGAAGACATAGGTTTTTGATTTAGGCATCACTTAAGTCATTCTGACTTGTTCTCCTGGACCCCACTTAACAGTACGGTGGTTCCTATGACTCAACAAAAATAAAAAGAACTACGAAAGATCTAAGTCTTCGAGTTCCATAGGCTTCATAACGTGTCTTCTGTTGTCATAGTCTTCAATGTGAATATCTTCATATACCACCTTTGACTTCAATGTCTTCATTCATTTTTAGGGGTCATCTCTGGTAGTAAACCGAATCAATGAGGGACTTCTACCTGTGTTTTCCTGCAATTCTCACAAACACATTAGTCCCTCAACTAGGTTTGTTGTCAATACTCCAAAACCAACTAGGGGTGGCACTAGATGCACTTACAGGTAAGCGTACGCGTAATGTTGGTCCGGGCCACTTCATCCAACAATACCGCCGAAACAAAGTGTGACATGCTGGTAAGGAGTATGACTTGTATCGCCCACAACTCACTTGTGTTCTACTCATGCATAAACATTTACGCATAAAACCTGGCTCTGATACCACTATTGGGGAACCTAGTAATTTCAAAAAAATTCCTACGCACACGCAAGATCATGGTGATGCATAGCAACGAGAGGGGAGAGTGTTGCCCACATACCCTTGTAGGCCGAAAGCGGAAGCGTTAGCACAACGCGGTTGATGTAATCGTATGTCTTCATGATCCGACCGATCCAAGTACCGAACGTATGGCACCTCCGAGTTCAGTACACATTCAGCTCGATGACGTCCCTCGAACTCCAATCCTGCTGAGCTTTGAGGGACAGTTCTGTCAGCACGACGACATGGTGACAATGATGATGATGCTACCGACGCAGGGCTTCACCTAAGCACCGCTACGATATTATCGAGGTGGAATATGGTGGAGGGGGCACCACACACGGCTAAGATATCAAGAGATCAATTGTTGTGTCCATGGGGTGCCCCCCTCCTTCGTATATAAAGGGGGGAGGAGGAGAGGGCCGACCAAGGGGAGGAGGCGCGCCCAAGGGGGGCAATCCTACTCCAAGTAGGATTCCCCCTCTTTCCTAGTCCAAGTAGGAGAGGGGAAGGAAGGGGAGGAGAAGAAGAAGGAAAGGGGGGCTGGCCGCCTCTCCTCTTCCACCACTTGAGCCCATGAGGCCCAATAACCCCCGGGAGGTTCCGGTAACCTCCCGGTTTCTCCGGTATTTATCCGATAACCCCCGGAACTCATCCGGTGTCCAAATATAACATTCCAATATATCAATCTTAACGTCTCGACCATTTCTAGACTCCTCGTCATGTCCGTGATCACATCCGGGACTCCGAACTACCTTCTGTACATCAAAACACAAAACTCATAATACCGATCGTCATCTAACTTTAAGCGTGCGGACCCTATGGGTTCGAGAACTATGTAGACATGACCGAGACACATCTCCGGTCAATAACCAATAGCGGAATCTGGATGCTCATATTGGCTCCTACATATTCTACAAAGATCTTTATCGATCAAACTGCATAACAACATACGTTGTTCCCTTTGTCATCGGTATGCTACTTGCCCGAGATTCGATCGTCGGTATCTCAATACCTAGTTCAATCTTGTTAGTGGCAAGTCTCTTTAGTCGTTCCATAATACATCATCTCACAACTAACTCATTAGTCACAATGCTTGCAAGGCTTATAGTGATGTGCATTACCGAGAGGGCCCAGAGATACCTCTCCGACAATCGGAGTGACAAATCCTAATCTCGAAATACGCCAACCCAACAAGTACCTTTGGAGACACCTGTAGAGCACCTTTATAATCACCCACTTACGTTGTGACGTTTGGTAGCACATAAAGTGTTCCTCGTGTTCCTCCGGTAAACAGGAGTTGCATAATCTCATAGTCATAGGAACATGTATAAGTCATGAAGAAAGCAATAGCAACATACTAAACGATCAAGTGCTAAGCTAACGGAATGGGTCAAGTCAATCACATTATTCTCCTAATAATGTGATCCCGTTAATCAAATGACAACTCATGTCCATGGCTAGGAAACTTAACCATCTTCGATTAACAAGCTAGTCAAGTAGAGGCATACTAGTGACACTATGTTTGTCTATGTATTCACACATGTATTATGTTTTCACTTAATACAATTCTAGCATGAATAATAAACATTTATCATGATATGAGGAAATAAATAATAACTTTATTATTTCCTCTAGGGCATATTTCCTTCACCCAGGCCACAGGTCACCATGTCGAGCATTCCAGAAGGGGAAGTGCACCAAAGCTCAGTTGCACGTCAGGTGTTCCCTGAAGCCACCCTTTCTGCAAATGTCCCTGCGTCTGAAGCTAAAGTCGCTGAAGATATTCCGGCTGCATCAGCCGATGAAGATAATGAAGAAGAAAGAGAAGAAGAAAGAGTTGCCACACCCCCTGCTACTGATCAAGTAATTCTCGAGGAGAATGTGATTGTGCCTGACCCTCCTGTTATTGAACAAACGGAGGTTGAAAACACTGAGGCTGCCACAAACAATGCCTCTGGAGCCAATGACTCAGTCATGGCTGAAGACAATATGGAGCCTGAAGCGAATGTGGATGCTGAAGCTACTGTTCCACCTCCAAGGCCTCACACCGTTGAACATGCCTTTGATCGAGGACAGCTGGTCACTGTAAAATGGCCTATTATGGATCCTCCCATTGCTCCAGGCCCACAATATGACTATCATGTGGAGCAGAGGCCTCAAGTTCAGAAGCCCAAGCCACGATTACCAAGGCTTCTAGGTGCTGCAACTACAACGGGTTCTTTCAACGTGCACAACGTCAGAGCCCGCAACACCTTCTTTGATAGTGCCAAAAATCCCTACACGAAGCCAAATATCTCATCCGATTGTTTTTGGAGCCATCAGCAGCGAAGCTATTACTCCTGCATTTTGTACAATCAAGAGCGAATCTTTCCCCACATGCGTATGAATAGTGAAGCTATTGCTGGGCTGCCCTGTCTTGAAGAAGCGCTTGACTGCTTTAGGGATGTTGGTCTTCTGCCGTTTGTAACAGACAAAGAGCACTGGAATGAAGAGCTTCTACTGTAGTTCTATGCCACTCTTCATATTCGGCTACAACAGGGATCTGAAGACATGGATCCTTGAGTGGATGCCAGGTGATGTACATCACGAAGCCAAAGCTCAAGATATTATCGAGCTTACTTCCCTGCCCGCTCCAGGTGAGTTATACGAGCCTGGTTGCCAGCGTCATCGAGATGAACTGCAGAGTATCTTTCAGAGGCCTGAACCCAATATGAGTCAGATGCTCAGCACGATGAAGCCATTACCTCAAGATGCTGAATACCCAAAGGAATTCTTAGTCTAGGAACTCGAGTACTTGCCACGCACAGTATACCACATTCTGAGGCATACTCTATGGCCAATCAAGGGACATTCTTCTAAAGCCAAACTTGAACGAGCCATGAAGACTTTGGTATTTTATATCATCAATGGCATCATATTCAATACCCAGGATTTCTTCATTAGACAACTAGCTGCTTCTAGGATTGATCTATTTGTCCTGAAGTTCTATGCTCCATGGGTGATGCGCCTGATCAAGCTCCATTCTTCTGTTGAATATCAACCCTCAGCACGCAACCATCTTTTTTTTTCTGCCTGAGGTTGATCTGTCCATTGAAGCCATCTACCCCGAGCCTGCCAAGAAGCCTCTACATCTTCAGAATGCTGAACACCAAAGCTTCTCGCAACCAATGGAGGGAATTCTTGTCCCCAATGCTGCAACCACTACTGCAGGATGCTGCTAACGCGACACTATGATCAAAGACCCTTCGAGAAACTTTGTGCGATGCAATAATCGCAAACGGTGGTGTATGAAAACCGTCAAAAAAGGTGCAAAACGTTTGCGATGGAGGATGCATCAAACACAGTTCAGATTTTAGTTGTGTGTGCGATGAAGGGCATACGGTTCAGTTTAATTAACTGTTTGCGATGAGGTGGAACAAAAGAAATGGCCAGCCAGATGAAGGCGTGTGCGATACACAACATACGGTTCACTCGTATGAACTGTTTGTGATTAGGAAAAACAAAAGAAACGGGTAGCCAGATGAAGGTGTGTGCGATATACAGCATACGGTTCACTCGGATGAACTGTTTGTGATTAGGCAACACAAGATAAACGGTCAGCCAGATTAAGGTGTGTGCGATATACGGCATGCGGTTCACTCGGATGAATTGTTTTCGTTGACACAAGATAATAGAAACGGTTCAAGTTAACAAGACGTGTGTGTTGTGCGATGGGATTGCATACAGGACAACAACATATACATACACATACACACACACACACACACACACACACACACTTATAAGGACATGCTTGCATAACCAAATTAAACATCCACTTACATAGGTGGCTACTACAACCATGCCATTTGCACACACCAAGTAAACTATTTCATGCATAATTACATAGGTGGCTACTACACACATGGCATTTCCACACACCAACAATAAAGTAAACTATATATTACATGCATGATTAACTAGCATAAATGACCATCTGATCATCATCTACTTCTTGTGATGATTGCTCTGCTTGTGGCTTGATCCGGGCTCGTCGATTTTGGTAACGAGGCACTTCCTCATGTCAACGATCCACCTGTGCATCTCGTAGCATGTGTACACGCTCTTGGCCGCGAACCTTAGGTGAGGTTCATCTAGTTGCCACATCCATGCCCCGTGCTAGGATACATGACTTGTTCTTTGGGCATCCTGCTTCATCTTTTCGTAGTAGGGGTCAATGATGGCCGAGGCGAGTTCGACCAGGGAGTCCTTCTTCGTGCTGCCCCAGACACTGTAGTGGTCACGGATTTCGACAAGGTTCTTGCAGGCCAAGCCCGTAACACGGAGCGCGTTTACATCGTGGGTGGTTTCCACCGGGCGAACTTGTAGTCAGAGCTGTTGACAAACCTGTTGAAACGGTCGCAAGGCTCTGTGGCCATGCAATAATAGTAGATGAGGACATGATGGCCCACGCACAACTAGGCGACGGCAATCTTCTGATCTATGCCGGGATGACCGGTGGTGTACTGGAGGTCGATGCCAACCACCTTGTACTTGTCTCGAGCAAGCAACTACTCAACGCTATTAATGTAGTCGTCCACCACGGCCGGGTCGATGGTGTACACCACCGAGAGATCCGTCTCCCTCGCGTGGGTCTCCACTCTATGCTCACCGAACTCCATTGGAGCGCCGCTGGACATCCCCTCTCTATGTGTCGTCGTGGGTGTGCTTGTTGTGTTGTGGGGCGCGATGGAAAGGTTGAAGAGACTAAGGTTATAATGTCCGCGGGAATTAAAGGGGAAGCCCGACGGCCAGGAATATCGACAGGCCCTGATGGCAGTTCTAATTTGCAGCGCGTAACTCCACTGTGCCGCACATTACTACATTGCGTGGCAATGCGCGCGGCGCAGCCGCATGCATATGGGGCCCTCGACGTGATCGTGCGCACGCCCAACCGCTGGCAGAGCGCGCGCGGAGGGATGCGAGCAGAGCGCTCCGCGGTCGCCTCAACGGTGATCAACCATCTCTATCTCTACTCTTATAAAAGACTGAGTTGGTGATGATGGTGTGCCTGCCATCGTGTAATATAGACCGTCCGATCTATATATATATCTGATGGTTAGAAATCAAACTATGAAAATTTTGCAAAAAGATACCCGCACCTCTCACCACACTTGCAGATAATGACTTCTCTCATTCATCCTTTTCTCTCACAAGATAAACTACTCATACAAATGTATCTTGATGTTCCGTGCAACGCACGGGCATTTTGCTAGCATATATATGCATATAGCAGTTGAACATGCAAGGAAAAGCTGTCCACAAGCCGAGCGCGCTGACGGACGCAAGCAGAGCGTGCCGCGGCGCCTAATGGCGAGCAGATCTTGCCGAGGGACGCGAGCAGAGGACAGCACAGTGATACGTGGCAAATAAGGCGAACTGTGCGAGCGGTGTCGGAGACATCAAGCACGAATCAGATTAGAGTTGCGTGTGCGATACGTGGCATACACTTGATCCATCCGAGCTGTTTGTGATGGAATAAGCCGTGTGTGTTGCGGGCAAATGCTTGTTGCTATATAACCTTAAATTTATCCAAAATAGTGTTAATGCATGTTACAAAAATTGTATAGCTAGAAACTATGTTAAAATACGAGTCCAATGATATAATCTTGGGCGACATGCATTCATATTTTATTAGTTAAATCCTACTTAGAAACCAGGACGGGGGTATAGTAGGTAATTAAATCGCAAACGTTTTTTATTAAACATGTCCTCTCGCACGTCTTGTCACCCCGCTGCCACAGACGGCTTACAGCGCAAGCTTGCGCGGTGCACGGGGGTGTTCTTTTGGCCAAACGGTGGCGCCAATGAATCGTCGGTGAGCCCGTTCCCGCTCAACCTCGCAGGTTCCCGCGCAAGCTTCCCGCCCGACTCAGTGAAATCCCCCAAAATCCAATGCTTATTGGCCTGCTATAAAAACCCTCACGGTCAGCGAGTCCTGCATCGCATTTCCCCTCCCTCCCTGTAGCTTATCTCGTCTGCTTCTCCCACAATTGCCAATGGCATAGGTCCGTCTTCGTCGCTCACCCACTCCGCCATCATCAGAGGACAGCTCCAGCTGGGAGGCTACACCGCATCAGCGGTGCAGTCCCCGGCGTAGTGTAGTGCGCGTGGCGTCCCTATTGGGTGTGCGCGGAATACCCACCACACGCTCCGCTGCCGCTGCCCGTCGGCAGCTATTGCCGGCCGCCGTTGCCGCCACACCACCGTCGTGGCCGCCACCCCACTGCCGACCACCGTGGCCATCACCCGCCCCGGCACCGCGGCCCGAAGGCGGGAGGTGGTGGTCGTGGCCACCACCCCATCATCTGCCGCCGTGGCTGCCAACCCAGCATCGACTGCGGGGATTATCACCCGCTCTGCCCCCATGGCCCGAAGGCGGGAGGCGAAGGTGGAGGCCCGCATGTGCGTCAGCGATCTTGCGTGCTACATCGAGTTCCTGCCGGAGGAGGAAGGCACCTCGTCGAGCATGAAAAGAGCCTTACCGCAGCTGTGGTCGCAGCACACGCCGACATAGAGGCGAGGAATCAGGAGATCTATGAGCAGTCTGGCCACTTTGAGAGGGAACGCCTGGAGCGGCAGTGGGCATTCGAGCTGGCGAGCGTCGCTGAACAGGCAGCACCGGCAGGCACCGTATTGCATTTGTACAGCTCGTCGGTAGGCTCCTCCTCCTCTGCCTCTTACTGAGGGGGTGAGCACGCTCGACAGAGGAGAGGCTACCGGAAGTAGCACAAAGCCCCACCGTGGTAGTAGTGGTATTTAGGGGCTATTTTGTTCAATTCATCTCACTATAGATGTGAGGTCGAACTGTACAACATACTTAAAATTAACTAGTATATATAGTTGAACCAGCTATTTCAGTATGTGGTTGGCAACAATTGGGGAGAAGTTTGGTCGGTTCAGCTGTCGAGTTGAACAGTTTGTATAAATTAAGAACGACTACTTAATCTATGAATAAAATCTATGCTTAATTACTAAATTTTAGTTTGCAAAAATTAGATAGTGCTAATGATTTCTAGTTGCATATTTTGACAAATCACAGTGTTACAAGGATTGACAAATGGCAACGTTACTAGATCAACAAATGTAAATCTTTCCAGTTGGACAAATGGCAACATACCCAATAATTGTTTGTACGTGGTTGCACACGGGTCATCCAAAACAACCGTTTGCATTGAAGGGATGCACAAATCCTGCGCTGCTCTCACTTTGCATACGGGTGTTCTATCTAAAACGTTTGCGATCAAGAGCTCCACAAATCCTGCTCAGCCCATTTTCCCTTGGCTTCCTGGTCAAGTTATCGGTTTGAATACGGGTGCTCTAACTAAAACGTTTGCGATGAGTGTTTTATATTTAAAAACCGAATTAAACCTGGGGAAGTTGACAAATTTTTTAACACGACATGCTGATGCTGCTCCATGATAGCATGCCAACTTTCATGAATTTCAGACGAGTTTTGGATTTACTAGAATTTAAAAACCAGGTATCTCAATGTTTGCGGCCGAGTGACGGTGGCAGGGTGTTTGAAATTTATTCCCATTTCTTGCATGGGACCTAAGCATGCACCCAAGGACACATATTTGATTTTAGAACTAGTTTATATGCACTGTAGAATGTGCATGTAGTTCAAATTTGAATTATGCACATAAAATTCCTGGAAAACCCAGTTAATGCATAAAAATGTCCAAACGAACCCAGAAAAATTCCAAAACTGAACGCAACACTCTTTTTGTTCTATGTTGACACTCAAATTTTTTTGGAAGCAAGAAGAGGCAACAAATATCGTTTCGTCCCCAAAGGTGGCACGTTCCCTACCGAAACCATCACGCTTCTTTTGAGAAGCTCAGGCTTGTGAGAAGCTTATACCCAAACCTGCCCCAAATGGGACAAATTTTTTACCACGGCATGTTGATGCCGCTCCATGATAGCATGCCAAGTTTCATGAATTTCAGACGAGTTTTGGATTTACTAGAATTTAAAAACTAGGTATCTCAATGTTTGCGGCCGAGTGACGGTTGCAGGGTGTTCGAAATTCATTCCCATTTCATGCATGGGACCTAAGCATGCAACCAAGGACACATATTTGATTTTTCAACCAGTTTATATGCACCGGAGAATGTGCATGTAGTTCAAATTTGAATTATCCACACAAAGTGCCTGGAAAACCCAGTTAATGTTTAAAAATGTCCAAATGAACCCCAAAAAATTCCAAAATTAAACACAACACTCTTGTTGTTCTATGTTGACACTCGAATTTTTTTGAAAGCAATAAGAGGCAACAAATTTCGTTTCGTCCCCAAAGGTGGCACGTTCCCTACCGAAACCATCACGCTTGTTGTGAGAAGCTCTGGTTTGTGAGAAGCTTATACCCAAACCTGCCCCAAATGGGACAAAAAATTTACCACGGCATGTTGATGCCGCTCCATGATAGCATGCCAAGTTTCATGAATTTCAAACGAGTTTTGGATTTACTAGAATTTAAAAGCAGGTATCTCAATGTTTGCGGCCGAGTGATGGTGGCAGGGTGTTTGAAGTTCATTCCCATTTCTTGCATGGGACCTAAGAATGCAACCAAGGACACATATTTGTTTTTTCAACGAGTTTATATTCACTGGAGAATGTGCATGTAGTTCAAATTTGAATTATGCACATAAAATGCCTGAAAACCCAGCTAATGTGTAAAAATGTCCAAACGAACCCCGAAAAATTCCAAAATTGAGCACAACACTCTTGTTGTTCTATGTTGAGACTCAAAATCTATTGAAAGCAATAAGAGGCAACAAATATTGTTTCGTCCCCAAAGGTCGCACGTTCCCTACCGAAACCATCGCGCTTGTTGTGAGAAGCTCTGCTTTGTGAGAAGCTTATACCCAAACCTGCCCCAAATGGGACAAATTTTTTACCACGACATGTTGATGCCGCTCCATGATAACATGCCAAGTTTCATGAATTTCAAATGAGTTTTGGATTTACTAGAATTTAAAAACCAGGTATCTCAATGTTTGCAGCCGAGTGACGGTGGCAGGGTGTTTGAAATTCATTCTCATTTCTTGCATGGGACCTAAGCATGCACCCAAGGACACATATTTGATTTTTCAACCAGTTTATATGCACTTGAGAATGTGCTTGTAGTTCAAATTTGAATTATGCACATAAAATGCCTGGAAAACCCAGTTAATGTATAAAAATGTCCGAATGAACCACGAAAAATTCCAAAATTGAACACAACACTCTTGTTGTTCTATGTTTACACTCGAATTTTTTTGAAAGCAATAAGAGGCAACGGATATCGTTTCATCCCCAAAGGTCGCACGTTCCCTACCGAAACCATCACACTTGTTGTGAGAAGCGCTGGTCTGTGAGAAACTTATACCCAAACATGCCCCAAATGGGACCAAATTTTTACCACGGCATGTAGATGCCGCTCCATCATAGCATGCCAAGTTTCATGAATTTCAGACGAGTTTTGGATTTACTATAATGTAAAAACCAGGTATCTCAATATGTGTGACCGACTGACGGTGGCAGGGTGTTTGAAATTCATTCTCATTTCTTGCACGGTACCTAAGCATGCAACCAAGGACACATATTTGATTTTTCAACCAGTTTATATGCACTGGAACATGTGCATGTAGTTCAAATTTGAATTATGCGCATAAAATGCCTAGAAAACCCACTTAAGGTATAAAAATGTCCAAACGAACCTTGAATAATTCCAATTTTTCTGATGACACACCTATAGTTGCATGTTCACTGCAGATAAAAGTTCTAGCAATTGAAACACTGCCCATGCCCGCTGTGACCCCATTATGTAACTCAAATCAAGACTAAAAATCAAGTAGATCCCACATAGTTTATTATAACCAACCGTGTGAGATGCAACACAAAATATCTTCGGACCATGTCTAAATAAGGGATCGTATCTGATGACACTTTGCACACCAGTTTTTTGGCTGAAGCGATTCCAAATTTTCGGCTTCCGCAGAAATATGTACCTCCCCGCCACTCCCCCTTAACAAAAGCCACATTTCCCATGTTTCCGCCTTCTTTTCCAAGTTGAAACCTTCACTCCTTGCTTCCAGCACCGCTGCCTCCTCACCGGCGACCGTCCTTCACACTGCTCGGCCTCGCCTATCCAGGCAGGTAATCCACACTCGATCCCCATCCTCCTCCTTCCACATCCCACATGCCCCGACCGCCGGCACGAGCGCGACACCTTCCACCCAAATCACCGACCCCTCTACCAAATAAGCGTCGGCCTAAGCCATGGTGCACGCAGTATAGCCAGGACCTCAAGGAGCATTTGGCAGTGGAGAAGCAAATCGCGACCGCATGCGTGAATGAGGTCGCGATGGCTGCCATTCGTGCCGACCCACAGATCTTGAAGGAGCACCTTGCCATTTGCTAGCTACGCCGGTTAAGCATGCTCAGTTTACCCGTTGCGTGTGCTGCTCCTGCCTTTCCTTCACAAATTCTAGTGAATTGTGCTATCTAATTTTACCATGCAATCTGTTGCTCTAGTGTATATGTTCTATATGTCGTGCAGTGTGGTGCTCACTTATTAATTGTTTTGTTAATTAGGTGTCGTCTTCAGTTAACTATTTGGTTCAATTCTGCAAATGTGATGTTCAATTCTTGAGGCTGCAATTTTGTATTGTCTTCCATGTGAGAAATAAATCGAATTTATCTTTACAAAATACATGAGAAACGAATACAATTGCTATATTTCCAAGTTGTCAAGCATGCTTGGTTTGGTTATAAATTGTGCAATGTGGTGCTCAGTTAACGTTTGGTTCATTTGTGTTGTGGTGTTTAGTTAACTATTTGGTTCAATTCTGCAATGCGATGTTCAATAGTTATGGGTGCATTCTGTTATTGTATACCATGTGAGGAATAAATTGAATTTGGCTATAGTAAATACATGAGAAACAAATACAATTGCTACAATTGGATGTAGTTAACTGTTTGGTTAACTGTCTGATCGTCTATTAGGAGTATGCTATATTGTGCAATGTGGTGCTCAGTTAATGTTGGTTCATTTGTTGTGGTGTTTAGTTAACTGCTTGGTTCAATTCTTCAATGTGATGTCCAATTGTCGTGGGTAGAATTTTTCTATTGTTGTACATGTGAGGAACAAATCGAATTTGGATGCACTTAATACATGAGAAACATATACAAGTGCTATATTTCCTAGTTCTTAATCATGCTTGGTTTGGATAAATGGGTTTTCTGTGTGGCTTGAATTAATCTGATGAATCTGCAATGTGCTTATTTTCATCAACATATTTTACTGATAGCATGCGAACCCTTAGTTAACCCGATTACTAACTACCTTATATGTGTTGCAGGGAAATAATGGGAAGCACTGAGGTTTACAATCAAGGTTAGCACGCACATGGTCCGTTGTCTAATAGCACATTATTGTGCAATTGCAGGAACCGTTCTAATATTTAGGTTTTTAACAATTTGGTCTTGCACATGTAGGTCCTGCTGTCAGAGGTTTTGACCCACTGTTCGACCATTGTTGCATATGGGGAAATGAGTTGTCCATGAATATCAGTCAAGTCAAGAAACTCAGAAAGATTGTTAGGATAAAGAAATTAGTGACAAAAAACAACAAGATCTTTGTCTGCACAATGAAGAAGACACCAATTCACTATAGGATGGTACTGACTATTATACCTTGCCTTTTTTATTCCTTTGCCCCATTTCCAATATAGAGAATATATTTAGGCACATCCTTATTTTCAGTCATTTCCAAAGCAGTTCACTGATGATTACCTCTCAAACCACCTGTATGGTCAGGAGGCAAGGAAGGTATTCATACAACACCCACGGTTCAATATTGAAGTGTTCCTGAAGAGGATGAAGGATGGACGGTCAATCATCCACACGCACCGGCCTAAAGTTACAAAGACCTTCAACATCAATGAAGGCTCAATATTCGCCTTCTGCTTCAGCAGTTTCCAGATGAGATACATATGTCTATGTACCATCTATGATGCTAATTTTGAAAGGTTCTAGATGTTGCATGTGAAACTTGGTCCTGGTGTAGTTGTGTAATGGGGTAGCTGAGTGCTGAAGCTATATGATGTTGTAGTCTAATGTATTTCAATTATGAAAATGAAATATATTATGTGCTTAATATGAAATATCAATTAGATTAATAAATGGATTATGAATAATCGGATAATAAGCCTGCTAATGGTGAATTAGCCTGCTAATTGGGTTTTGCTATTGCAAACGGTTGTTGAAAAAATACCGTGGGTGATGACCTCAGGCAACGCACACAATTTCTAGGAATAAACCGTGTTGGATCAATGAACAATCACACACGACTTTCTCTTGAAAACTGTTTGCGTTAGGCCACCTTGCGCGAACGTTTACCACATAAAAACTGTGTGTGATGGAGAGCCTTTGCCACATAGTTTCTTATACGGACCGTGTGTGATACATTCAATAACTCAAACGATTTAGCGGGAAAAAATGTTTGTGATGTACCTGTGAACAGAAACATTTTCCTTGGAGCGACTATGCGGGATGTACATATGAATGAAAATGTTTGGCGGGGACTCACTGTGTGGGACGTACTTGCGACCGGAAACAATTTCGCTGTATAATTGTATTTTTAGCTCTATTGTATGCATTTACGTACTTGAGAGCTCGCCGATCACACACGTTCTCATTTTGCCAAGCCTACGTGCCAGGAGGGCATATCCCCGATGGCTTCTAGGTCGTGTGGGAAGGACCCCCCCATCGCCCACACTCACTTGGCGACAGTTCCAAATGTCGTCGCGGAAAGGGGTTAAAACCTTTTGTTTAGGAGCTCGCTGTACTAGTGAACCCCTACTTATCCTCTGGTTGGAAATATGCGAGTGCCACATCATGCCAACACCGAAGCCACTGCAAGGACGATTGCACAAAGGCCTCAGAAGCGTTCTCGTGTACTCAATGACCGAGAGATTCTTGTGGCCTTGCATCAGAAACATGATAAGCATCATGACTGGCTAAAGTGCCAGATGCAGAGTATCTTGGTGGATGTCAATCGCATTCGAAATTTGGCCACCGAGAACTCATTTGTTGCCCATGAAGCTTATCGGCGGTCCTGGAAGAGTCTCACACTGCTTCGTCTTGAAGACGATCTTTGCGAAGATGGCTTCACTAAGGACTTCAAGTTTGATCCCAGGCCTCCACAAAATGCAAGATGGCATCGCACGCCGTCTATTGAAGACTCTGAACATTCATCTTTGGCTGCAAGTGTTGTTGCGAGAGTTGTAGATGAAGAAGACAACGCCACTTCACAAACCATGGCTCCACTACATCTCGACACTGCATCAAGCCCGTCTGCACCACCGAACTCCAACGTCGACCCTGCTCCATCGTCCACTCCTGATGGGAACGAGTAGATACTCTATGTTTTCAAACCTTTTTGGTCCTTACTAACAAAAGAGAGAGAAGCTTATGAGTTGATAGTCTTCAAGCGGGTCCTTATGGGTGGTTACATTATGTTTGCTAAGTATTTACAACTCTCCTCTTTTGAAACATTTGGTTCTTTGAGTTGTAACACTTAAACTCGATGGTCGTCTGCTACTTTTTCTGCTACCTTGTGATGTGATGATAAATTCTGCATGAAGCCATTCCGAAGATGTCCATTTTTCATTATGCATGTCATTATCTTCGTTATCTCCTTATATGCATGATGAATTGTCTTCATAAGTTGAAGAGGATCTCCACAAAGTAAAACCTGCCATGTGCATTTGCATTCAAAAGAAAACTACTTATATGCACATCTTTAGGGGGAGCCCTTTGCCACTTATGAAGACAATCCCGTAATCCTTAACTTTCACATACTTTTGTCCCCGTTGAAAACTTCAACCGGTTTGTCAACAATCACCAAAAAGGGGGAGATTGTAAGTGCATCTAGTGCCACCCTTAGTTGGTTTTGGTGTACTAATGACAAACTTGGTTGGGGTCACTAATGTGTTTGCGAGAATTGCAGGATAACACAGGTAATAGTCCCATATTGATTCGGTTTTCCTACCAGAGATGACCCCTAAAAATGTGTGAAGACATTAAAGACAATGGTGGTCTGTGAAGATATTCACAGTGAAGATTATGACATGAGAAGACATTCACATGAAGACTATGGAGTGCGAAGACATAGTTGTTTCGTAGTTTTCGTTTCTTCTTTGTTGAGTCACGGGAACCACCGTACTGTTAAGTGGGGTCCAAGTGAACAAAGTCAGAGTGACTAATGTGATGCTCAACCAAATCCTATGCCTTCGAGCGAAGACAATGAGAGCAAATCTTATCCAGAGATGGATGAGTCAGCTTTACTTGTAGCCCAAGTCAAGCTCCCGCGTGTGTTTGAAATTTGACCGTTGGACATGTGTCAGTTCCTTAGTGACCCAAGGTCATTTCAGAAAAATCAGGTCGGGTTGCCTTCTGGCTATAAATAGCCCACCCCTACACCATAAATTGGTGGCTGCTTAGAGTTAGTGCACGACTTTTGTCGTTTGAGAGCAACCCACCTCCGAAGCATTTGAGAGAGAGATCCTTGAGAGGACAAAGCCCAATACACCCAGAGCCAAAGAGTGTTAGGCATCACGGAAGTCTTTCTATCCGCATGACCTGAAGACTTGTTACACTTGAGGACTGTGAATCCTCTAGCCGGTTAGGCGTCGTGTTCTGAGCATCCAAGAGTCATTGTGGATTGCCGATGAACGAAGTCTGTGAAGGTTTGGAAGTCTACCTTGAAGACTTACCAGAGTGATTGGACGAGGACTGGGTGTCCTTCGCTCAAGGGGAATAAGGTGAAGACGCGGTCTTGTGAGTTGAATCTCAGCCTCCCTAACCAGATGTACAGTTGTCACAGCAACTGTAACTGGTCTACCAAATCCTTGTCTTCACCAAGCAACTGGTTCTATCCTTCACTTTCCTTTACTTTACAGTTTGTCTTCATGAAGTCATTGTTTGCCTGTATGATTTGATTGACTTCACTGAGTGAAGACTGTTTACTGTTTAGCTTCATACTATCTTCCATCATGATCCATACTACCTAGCTGCTGATAGTCTTTGTACTTTCACTTCATTGCTTACTTGACTATGGCCTGTCTATTGTAGTCTACCTTCCGCGGCATATCAATAGTTTCATTTCTACTGTTTGTCTTCAAAGCCCTCATGTTTTGAAGACTTTCATAAAAATCTCCTATTCACCCCCTCTAATCGATAACTAGCACTTTCAATGCCGCTCATTATGAGGCCGTTAGCCCGTTCAACCTGTCTGTTTGTTTGAGGGTGGTATACAGAAGTATAATCGAGCTTAATGCCCAAGTTGGCGCACCCATTTTTCACCTCTTCGGCTATGAAATTGGAGCCGTTATCAGTGACGATGCTGTGCGGGACGCCATAACATTGTACCATGTCGGATATAAAGGCAATCACTGGCCCTGCTTCAGCTGTTTTTACTGGTTTGGCCTCTCTCCATTTAGTGAATTTATCCACAATGACCAGTAAATATTTCTTTTTGTGGCTTCCCCTTTAAGGGGTCCGACCATCTCTAGCCCCCAGACTGCGAAAGTCCAAGTGATGGGGATTGTTCGTAAGGCAGTGGGAGGCATGTGATTTTGATTGGCGAAAAGATGACATCTTACGCAACATTGAACAAGGGCTTGTGTGTCTGCTCGGGCTGTCGGCCAAAAAAACCTGTCCGGAAGGCCTTGCTGACAAGGGCCCGAGCTGCGGTGTGATGGCCACCTAGACCAGCATGTATTTCAGCCAAGAGTTGTTGTCCCTCCTCTTCGGAGATGCACATTTCAAGGACTCAAGTACTACTTTTCTTGTGTAGTTTACCTTCGTGAACTTTATAGGCTTTAGAACGTCGAACTATGCGACGGGACGCATTTTGATCATCAGGAAGCTCCTGCCTATTAAGGTAGGCCAGGAAGGGTTCGGTCCATGGAGCAATAAGGACCATGATTACATGGGCAGAAGGTGTTATTTCGTTGGCCGAACCCCCGATGATATATGTATTGTGTTCGGTTGCTGGGGGTATGATCAGGTCCAGACTAGTATTTCCACTCTCGTCCTTCTATACCACGGATGGCTTAAAAAGCCTTTCCATGAAGGTGTTAGGCGGGACGGGATCGCGTTTGGCGCCCATTCGAGCGAGGATGTCCGTTGCCTGGTTACTATCTCGAGCAACATGATGGAACTCGAGCCCCTCGAACTGAGCCGATATTTTGAGTACGACATTTCGACATGCCGCCATTTTTGGGTCCTTTGCATCGAACTCTCCATTTATTTGAGATATCACGTGGTTTGAATCCCCGCGCACCTCTAGCTGTTGTATGCCCAAGGAGACAACCATTCAGAGGCCGTGTAAAAGAGCCTCATATTTGGCTGCGTTATTAAAGTTTGTATACCTGATTTGCATCACGTAACGGACTGTGTCCCCCATAGGGGACGTGAAAATGACAACGGCCCCTAGTCCGTTTAGTATTTTAGAGCCGTCAAAGTATATGATCCAATTGGAGTATGTACTGTATTCTTTAGGGAGCTCGGCTTCCGTCCATTCGGCGACGAAGTCGGCCAGCACCTGAGATTTAATGGCTCGGCGCAGCTTGTATGTTTTTTCAAATTGTAAGAGCTTGATGGACCATTTGGCTATGCGGCCAGTCGCGTCCCGATTATCTATGATGTCATTGAGCGGTACTTTGGATGCCACCATGATCGAACACTCTTGAAAATAGTGCCAGAGCTTTCGAGATGCCATAAAGACCGCATAAGCTATCTTCTGATAGTGAGGGTATCAGGATTTGCATGGTGTAAGGACCGCCGATATGTAGTATACTATTTTCTGGATGGGGAATTTGTGTCCCTCTTCCTCTCGCTCGATGACGAGTACAATGCTCACAACCTGGTGAGTCGCGGATATATAGAGTAGCATGGGCTCGTCAACACCTGGGGCGGCTAGGATTGGGTTGCCTGCTAACAAGGTTTTTACTTCTTCCAGTCCGGTTGTAGCCGCATCCGTCCATTCGAAGTGATCGGTGCGCTGGAGTAGTCGATAAAGTGGTAATGCATTTTCTCCCAATCTGGAGATGAAGCGGCTTAAGGCTACCATGCACCCAACTAGTTTTTGGACCTTCTTTAAGTCTGTTGGCATGGCCAATTGTGATAGGGCTTGGATTTTAGGTGGGTTCACTTCGTTTCCTCTATTGGAAACAATGAACCCGAGCAGTTTGTCGATTGGAACGTCGAAAACACATTTTTCCGGATTGAGCAGTATGTCATATGTTCAGAGGTTGTCAAATGTGAGGCGTAGATCATCGACAAATGATTCGACGTGTTTAGTCTTGATGACCACGTCGTCCACATATACTTCCACCGTCTTGCCGATTTGCTTTTCCAAACATGTTTGAATCATGCGTTGGTAAGTGGCACCAGCGTTGTTGAGCCCAAAAGGCATTGTGTTGAAACAAAAAGGCCCGCACGGGGTGATGAACGCCGTTGCGGCCTGGTCAGACTCCTTCATCTTAATCTGATGGTATCCGGAGTAAGCATCAAGGAAACACAATGAATCGTGTCATGCGGTTGCGTCGATTGTAACATTCCAAAATTCTAAATTTTGGAATATTATATTAATTAAGTAATAATTATTGGTTGTGTGATTTGTTGTGTGAAATTTAAAACTTTTTGAAGGTTTAATGAGAGGGAATAAAAGGACTTTCCCAAAAATTTCCATTTGAATCCCTATTCAATTTTGAGTTCGAATCCTTTCGAAAACCCTCTGATAAACAAATAAAATGAGAGGCACTCCAAAATCAGAGACAATGTTTTGTTTGAGATTCATATTTGAGGACAGAAACTATTTGAAATTTATTTAAAATCTAAATTCCATTTCATTTTTGGAGGTATTGCAAAAAAATGTTTTTTAAAAGTATTTTATTTGGTCCTGAAAAAATGTTCACAATTTAGGAAATTTTATTCTGTGAATATTGATATATAATATGCCTATGGAAATTTCATTTTATTTTCCTTATTCCGTTTTTCATTTTCTGTTTTTATTTCAACAAAAAAACTTCGCGCACACTGCTCATATGTGCGTCTGATAACTATTTTGCGCTTTTCTATGCAGCATAGCCAGAAGGCCGGCCCATACATATATTTTTTGTATATTTCGAAAAATTATTTAGATTTAATTTCTTTTTAAAAAATATCAACCTTTTTTTTGATAAACAAAATTTTGAAAAGAAAAATTGCAGCGCACACTGTACGCGCGGCTGGCCGAACCGCCTAAGGCCTTTAGGCCCATGCGAGACGCCTCCTCTGTATCTTTCTTTCCGTCTACATTTAGTCTCATATTGATTAGCGTTTGACCTCAAAACCTCTTTTCGATCTATAAATATAGACACATAAAGCCTCCAAAAATCATCCACTTCGGGTTAAATCAATATTTTGGTTTAACTAGTTTCACAAAAGAAAAATATATTTCTTCTCTCCGGCGGGACATCTGGAAGTTGTCTCCTCTTTCCGAAGTCGTCTTTTTTCTACCTTATAAAAGTATCTTTCTTTGTATTTTTTATACTCCCGTAACTTATTATTTCTAGACTAGTACGGTAGAATAATTATATTACCAATTAGACTTAGTATTTATATATTAGACCTAGAATTATTTTAGCCGTAACTATTTTTCTTTCATAAAATAGCTTGGCCCTGATTTTTCAAATAGCCATAACTTTTTACTCGGTCATCCAAATTAGATAAAACAACGCTTACATTTTCGTTTTGATTCCACCTATCTAGTGAATCTATCAAATAAACTTTTTTTAACTTTCAAATTTCATAATTTGTTCAGATTCATATTCAAACTTCTTTTGATCATATCTTTTTATCCGTACCTCCGTTTCCGATGAGCCCAACTGCATCAGATTCGTATTGAAGTAATCCTTCCATTTGCATAGTTAGTGTCATCTTTCCAACATATAATTTTGATCTTAGCCAGTTCCTCTACTAGTCCACCAAAGAGACACTCTAAGCAGATTCAATGTTATGTTGAATTATTTGATCCATTATTTTCAATTTAGTAATTCTTTTTCCTACATATTCATATTGACTTCCTACATCTAGTAGCATCATTAGTTTCAACTTTTGATATTTTCAAATTTGAATGATTCAAATTTGAACTCGAAGCTTCACTTGATTATATCTTGTAAACTGTAGCGCTTTTCAATTGATTCCTTTCTTTAAATTGAATCCCTAGGCATAATCTAACATTCTGAGCCATCACCACACTTTTTCAGTGAAATTAGGATCTGATCTTGCAAAATAATTTGATTTGGTTCTTTTGGAGTTTTCACAATCTTCCTTTGCATTTTTTGGGTCTTTGAGTGATTGCTTATGTGTGGATAAAGTTGTTTTTTTACGATAGATTGACCGGAGTGTGACGGGTAGAACTATCTTGAATTATGAGTGCGAAGAATCTTCATCAACGGTACAAGGCAAGTTGACACCTTGATCATACTTTTCTATACCCAGTTTTTACTATGCATTAGTTCACCCTTACAAATTTGCATGAGTAGGATTGGGAATTGGGCTTTGCTATGTAGTTCATGAGGTAGGAAACTATGATCTTTGAAACACCCCGGGATTATTCGTTATGTCATATATTGCTTAGCCATGCTCGTAGACGGGGATTGGTATGTTAGATTCATGCAAGTTATGAGAGAAATAATAATTAAGGGTAAGTTAAGGTGGAAACATCAACACATATCTGGGTGGAATGGTTGGGGCACCCTGGAGAAACCAGTGGCTTGCTCGGGCACCTGGAGAAACCAGTGTGTAGCGACCCGACCCAAATGGATCAAGTCTGTGTGCTTAAGTGTCATCCCTGGATCGCTATGCTGACACCCACAGTACTCGAGGATTTATAACAGAGTGCAACCACATGTGAAAAAGTAATGAAAATACTATTACCTCAATCCATATAGCAGAAGTAACATCAAAATTGTGGAGTCCCAACAACACCAATGGCAAAGTTGAGTGTAGACATCGTAACCCTAACGTATCACTTACTCATCGTATGATTCCTACAACATGAGATGTTGCAGCCATGTAGGTCAGTACATTGAATGTACTGTCAATTTCACACCATCGAATAATAATGAAAATATTTATCTCTATATGAATATTTCACTGGTGGAGGCTCTTAGTTTAATTTTGCATAAAGCTAATTTTTCCCTATAACAAAGGAATAAATTTTATTTTCATACCAAGTTTATGCCATTATTGAGAAGGTTCCTCCAACTCAATCCCAAATTCCCAAATTTTTAATAACCCAATTCATTAATTAAGTAATGTGATGAGATCAACCAATATTCCACTTCTAGATACTCAAAGTTGTCCATAACCGGGGACACGGCTAATCATGATTAGTGTGTACACTCTGTAGAGGTTTGCGCACTTTTCCCCACAAGACTCGACCAACTCCTTGATCGGAAGATCGAGACATAGCCTTTCTGAAGCATTTACTCTTTACTCTGGGTAGGCCGGTACACCTACTTTCCCCTACATCAGCTAGTCTACCACTGAAAGAGGTCACACAACTTACTCAACTATGCCAGAGCCCATAATGGCTTGTGGCTGCACAAGGAACTTTCTAGGCATGAAATATCGTATGATCCCTTTGAGCCTTGGTGGCATTCCGTAGGATGATCACGAGGGTCCTCCGGGATCTCCTAGGACAACACTGGATTCTCCAGGTGCCCGCAAACAATCCACCCAGATGTGTATTAATGTTGCCACCTTAAATTTTCCCTTAGTTATTATTACTCTCACAACTTTCATAAATCTCACATACCAATCCCCGTCTACGAGCATGACTAAGCAATGTGTAGCATAACGTATATTCCCGGGGTGTTTCAAAGATAATAGGTTCCTACCTCATGAACTATATAGCAATAACCACATGTTCTCAATCCAACTCATGCAATCTTTGAGGGTGAAACTAATGCATAATAAAAACTGGGTATAGGAAAAATATGATCAAAGTGTGAACTTGCCTTGTATTGTTGATGAATATTCTTCGCACTCATAATTCCGGATAGTTCTACTCGTCACACTCCGATCAATCTATCGTAAGTAAGCAATTTTATCCACACATAAGAAATCACTCAAAGACCCAAAAAATGCAAAGGAAGATTGCAAAAACTCCAAAAGAACCAAATCAAATTATTTTGTAAGATCAGATCCTAATTTCGGTAAAAAAGTGTGGTGATAGCTCAAGATGTTGGGATTCAATTTGAAAAAGGAATCAATTGAAAAAGCGCTACAGTTTACAAGATATGATCAAGTGAAACTTCGAGTTCAAATTTGAAAAGATCAAAAATTGAAACTAATGATGCTACTGGATGTAGAAAGTAAATTTGAATATGTAGGAAAAAAATACTGGATTGAAAATAACGGATCAAGTAATTCAACATAGCATTGAATCTACTTCGAATGTTGTGTAACAACTCTTTGGTGGACTAGTAGAGTAACCGGCTAAGATCAAAATTATATGTTGGAAATATGACACTAATTGTGCGAACGGAAAGATTATTTCAGTATGAATCTGATGCAGTTGGGTTCATCGGAAACGGAGGTACGTATAAAAAGATGATCAAAAGAAGTTTGAATGTGAATCTGAACAAATTTCGAAATTTGAAAGTTGCAAAAAGTTTATTTGATAAATTCACTAGATAGGTGGAATGAATACGAAAATGTAGGCATTGGTTTTATCTAATTTGGATGAACGAGTAAAAAGTTATGGCTATTTGGAAAATCAGGACCAAGCTGTTTTACGGAAGAATAATAGTTACGGCTAAAAGAATTCTAGGTCTAATGTATAAATACAGAGACTAATTGGTAATATAATTATTCTACTGTACTAGTCTAGAAATAATAAACAACGAGAGTATAAAAAATACGAAGGAAGATACCTTTATAAGATAGAAAAAAATCAGGGTCAAGCTGTTTTATACTCTTATAGCTTATTATTTCTAGACTAATACAGTAGAATAATTAGATTACTAATTAGCCTCTGTATTTATACATTAGACCTAGAATTCTTTTAGTCGTAACTATTTTTCTTCCATAAAACAGCTTGGCCCTGATTTTTCAAATAGCCATAACTTTTTACTCGTTCATCCAAATTAAATAAAACCAACGCCTATATTTTCGTCTTGATTCCACCTATCTAATGAATCTATCAAATAAAATTTTTGCAAATTCCAAATTTCGAAATTTGTTTAGATTCATATTCAAACTTCTTTTGATCATAACTTTTTATCCGTACCTCGGTTTCCGATGAACCCAACTGCATCAGATTCGTATTGAAGTAATCTTTCCGTTTGCACAATTAGTGTCATCTTTCCAACACATAATTTTGATTTTAGCGAGTTACTCTACTAGTCCACCAAAGAGTTGTTACACAACATTCTAAGCAGATTCAATGCTATGTTGAATTATTTGTTCCATTATTTTCAATCTAGTAATTCATTTTCCTACATATTCATATTGACTTCCTACATCCAGTAGCATCATTAGTTTCAACTTTTGATCTTTTCAAATTTGAAGGATTCAAATTTGAAATCGAAGCTTCACTTGATCATATCTTTGTAAACTGTAGCATTTTTTCAATTGATTCCTTTTTTCAATTGAATCCCTAGGCGTAATCTAACATCTTGAGCCATCACCACACTTTTTCACCGAAATTAGAATCTGATATTGCAAAATAATTTGATTTGGTTCTTTTGGAGTTTTCGCAATCTTCCTTTGCATTTATTTGGGTCTTTGAGTGATTGCTTATGTGTGGATAAAATTGCTTGCTTACGATAGATTGATCGGAGTGGGACGAGTAGAATTATCTAGAATTATGAGTGCAAAGAATCTTCATCAACAGTACAAGGCAAGTTGACACCTTGGTCATACTTTTCTATACCCAGTTTTTACTATGCATTAGTTCACCCTTACAAATTTGCATGAGTAGGATTGAGAATTGGGCTTTGCTATGTAGTTCATGAGGTAGGAACCTATGATCTTTGAAACACCCCGGGATTATTCGTTATGTCATATATTGCTTAGCCATGCTCGTAGACGGGGATTGGTATGTGAGATTCATGCAAGTTATGAGAGAAATAATAATTAAGGGTAACTTTAGGTGGCAACATCAACACACATCTAGGTGGAATAGTTGGGGCACCCTGGAGAAACCAGTGGCTTGCCCGGGCACCTGGAGAAACCTGTGCTTGTCCAACGGGATACCGGAGGACCCGTGAGATCACCCTATGAAATGCCACCCAGGCTCAAAGGGATCATACGCTATTTCATTCCTAGAAACTTACGTGTGAAGCCAGAAGCCATTATGGGCCCTGGCATAGTTGAGTAAGTTGTGGGAAACCTTTCCATGATAGGCTAGCAGATGTAGCGGGATTGTAGTTGTACCGGCCTATCTATCGGTTAAGGAGACCTCTTCGGAAAACTATGTCTCGATCATCTGCTTCTCGAACAACAAGCAGTGCGGGGAATTCAATGGAGGAGATCGAGTCTTGTGGGGAGAAGTGTGCAAACCTCTGCAGAGTGTACAAACTAATCATGATTAGCCGTGTCCCCGGTTATGGACAACTTTGAGTATCTAGAAGTGGATTATTGGTTGATCTCATCACTCTATTTAATCAATGTATTGGGTTATTAATAATTTGGGAATTTTTGGGATTGAGTTGGAGGAACCTTCTCGATAATGGCTTAAACTTGGTAGTGAATAAAATATTTATTCCTTTGTTGTAGGAAAAAATAGCTTTATGCAAAATTAAACTTAGAGCCTCCACCAGCCAAATATGCATGTAGTGATAGATATTGTTCATCATTATTCTGTGGTGTGAATTTGCCAATACATTCAACGTACTGACCTACACGGCTGCAACGTCTCATGTTGCAGGAATTATTCGACGAGTAAGTGATACGTTAGGGTTGCGATGACTACACTCAACTTTGTTGTTGGTGTTGTTGCGACTCCACAACCTTGTTGTTACTTCCGCTATATTATTTGAGGTAATAGTATTTACATTATTTTATACATGTGATTTACCTCTGTTATAAATCCTCAAGTATTGTGTGTGTCAGCATACCTATCCAAGGATGACACTTAAGCACAAAAACTTCGATCTATCCAGATCGGGTCGCTACATCAATGATTTGGTCAATGCGGGGCAACAGAAAAGGGTCCTTGGGGCATGCCTTATTGAGGTCTTTAAAACCGACACAAAGGTGCCAAGATTTATCCTTCTTTGGCACCATGACCAAGTTGGCTAGCCAGTCCAGATGATTGATTTCTCCGATGAACCCGGCCTCGAGCAACTTACCTAGCTCCTCCCCCATAGCTTGTCATTTGGGTTCAGAAAATTGCCGTGGCGTTTGCTTGTCCATTTTGAACCCCTTGATTATGTTGAGGCTATGTTCGGCCAATCTGCGTGGGATCCCGGGCATGTTCGAAGGGTGCCAGGAAAAGATACCCCAATTTTCGCGCAGGAATGCTCGTAAAGCGGCATCGACCGTTGGATCCAGCTATGCTCCAATGGACGATGTTTTGTTGGGATCCGTCGGGTGCACTTGGAATTTAATTATTTCATCTGCTGGTTTAAAAGATGTAGATTTGGGCCTCTTATCAAGGATCACATCGTCCTTGTCCATCGTGGATCTCAAGGTGGTCAGTTCTTCGGCGCAAGGGCTTTAGATAGTGCTTCGAGGGCTAAGGATGCTGTTTTGTTTTTTGGTGCGGAGTGCTATATCCGGATCACTGGTGATAGTGATGATTTCGTTGGGCCCTGGCATTTTGAGCTTCATGTACCCATAATGGGGTATTGCCTGGAAGCGTGAGAAGGCGTCCCGCCCCAAAAGGGAGCCACGTGGAAGAGCAACTCTTCGGATCTGTAATTCTCATGTGTGCCGAATGTTACATCAAGTTTGATTTTCCTCGAACATCATACTTCTCGACTGGGGATGATGCCTCGAAAGGTGGTACTGCTTTGCTCGATGCGGGTCTTGTCAATTTGCATTTTGTCGAGCGTGTCCTCATAGATGAGATTAAGTTCGCTACAGCCGTCCATGAGCAATTTATTGAGTCGAAAGCCATCCACAATCGGATTTAAGACCAAGGCGGCTAGTGCTCGGACTAATCGGGCCCTTGGTTCGTTGTCGGCGGTGAAAGTTATGGCCGCGTCATTCCAAGGGTTCATTGCAGTTGCTTGGTTGACTTCGGCGAGGTCGCGAAGCATCCTTTTGCACGGATTATTTGAGGAGAAGATCTCGAAGACCGTAAAGACGTTGAGATCATCATCCTCCGACGAATGCTTCACTGGAGTGATATTGGTGAGGATAGCCTCACCGCTTTTAGACACTTGCCAGAGTACCCAGCATGCCCGCAGGCTGTGAGTTGGTTCGGTACTCGGTGTCGCATGTATCTAACAGGATTTGTTGAGGAGTTCGTCAAGAATAGTTCTGTGCCCTATGAGTGGTTTGTTTTTCTTGCCGATAGGCTTATGATCGGATACCTTCTAGAGGTGTGTCCGTTTTGCCCGTGTGGTGGACCGCTTAAAGGCAGCAGGTTCCAACTGGGCGTTCTGGGCCTTCCATGTGTTCTCCATCGCAAAGTACTTCTGTACTAAGTGTGATAATTCCTTGAAGGTCTGTATGTGGCGGTGGTTGAGGTCGTTTAGCATTCCCTCGTCCGAACAATTACGATAAAAAACTGAAACTGCTTCGTCGTCGTAGCAATCTTTGATTTTGTTTTTAACAAGGAGGAATCTGGCCCAGAAGTGATGGACCGTTTCCTGAGGCTGCTGCTGTACATAAATTAGGTCACATATGTTTGGAGGGCCTGAATTACTTGGAGAGTATTTATTGTGGAGGGTGGGTGTGTTAAAACCCGAATCCTGACCCAAAATTGAATCTGGAGCTTGAAAAATCTCCGCGGTCACCAGTTCTGGCCTAGGAAGATCGAGGTGCTTTCCGGGCTCTAAATCTGACCCTGGGTTCGGAGGACGTGAAGTCTCATCCGGAGGGAGGGTGTCCGGCTCAAGGGGCTCGGATATCCAGACATAGCTGGTTTTTAACTTAGGGGAAGAATTGTTTTCGGCTCGTTCCTCGACGACCGCTACCAGATGGGTGATCGATGGGGATTTAATTTCCCTCTGATTGGGTTTGAGCCCAATCAGATCATAATCTGTTGCAAGCCCTAGGGCGGTAATGCGATCTAGTAGCTCGTTCAAGGACGACATATCCGCCGGATCCATCTTTTCTGAGTGTTCGAGGCCGATGCGGAGGTTATGTTTGGCGATTTTAGGGGTCGACACTGGCTTAACGGCCGTGCGCACGCCCATGGTGAAACCGCCGAGCTAGAGAAACTGTCCTGAAGTTAGGTCCTTTCCAGAAGTGATATTATCATTGATGACAAGGCGATCCATCGATTCTTCTGTCGACAACACAAAGGAACTCTCAATGAAAGCACCAATGTCGGTGTCAAAACTGGCAGATCCCGGGTAGGGGGTCCCGAACTGTGCGTCTGAGGATTGATGGTAACAAGGGACGAGTAGGACACAATGTTTACCCTGGTTCGGGGCCTCTTAATGGAGGTAAAACCCTGCGTACTGCTTGATTGTATTTGATGAGTATTGGGGTTACAAGAGTTGATCTACCTCGAGATGGTAATGGCTAAACCCTAGTTGTCTAGCCTATGATAATTCTGACCGCTTCTACAGACTAAACCCTCCGGTTTATATACACACCAGAGGAACCTAGGGTTGTATAGAGTCGGTTTGTGGGGGAAGGAAATAACATATGTAGACCCCAAACTTGCTGCCCACGCATACATGAGTCCTACCCGGACATGGGGGAAAAGTCTTCTGCTTGTATCTTCACGACCCATCAGTCCGGCCCATAACAAATAGCCTGGACACGCGAGGACTCCCTAGTCCAGGACTCCCTCAGAGAGGAGGTCAGAAGACCCACAAGGCGGCCACAAGTCATGGGGGCACGCCCCTGGTTTGTGGGTCCCACGTGGACTGTCTTCACCTAATATCTGCACCATAAATCCTCAAATATTCCCCTTATACCAGGGGCACACCAAAAATACTTTTCCATCGTCGCAAGCTTCTGTTCCCATGAGATCCCATCTTGGGGCCCTTTCCGGCAATCCGCCGGAGGGGGATTCGATCACGGAGGGCCTCTACATCAACCTTGCTGCCCTTTTGATGAAGCATGAGTAGTTTACCATGGACCTAAGGGTCCATATATAGCTAGTAGCTAGATGGCTTCTTCTCTCTCTTTGATCTTCAATACAATGTTCTCCTCGATGTTCTTGGGGATCTATTCTATGTAATCTTCTTTTGGGGTGTGTTTGCTGAGATCCGATGAATTGTGGATTTATGATCAGATTATCTATGAATATTATTTGAGTCTTCTCTGAACTCTTTTATGCATGATTGAGATAGCTTAGTAATTCTCTTCGATCTATCGATTTGGTTTGGCCAACTAGATTGGTTTTTCTTGCAATGGGGGAAGTGCTTTGTGATGGGTTCAATCTTGCGTTGTCCTCTCCCAGTGACAGAAGGGGCAGTGAGACATGTATTGTATTGTTGCCATTAAGGATAAAAAGATTGGGTTTATATCATATTGCTTGAGTTTATCCCTCTACATCATGTCATCTTGCTCAAGGTGTTCCTCTGTTCTTATGAACTTAATAATCTAGATGCAGGCAGGAGTCGGTTGATGTGTGGATTAATAGTAGTAGATGTACAATCGTTTTGGTCTACTTGTCACGGACGTGATGCCTATATTCATGATCATTGCCTTAGATATCATCATAACTTTGCACTTTTCTATCAATTGCCCAACAGTAATTTTTTACCCGCCATATGTTTTCGTCAAGAGAAAAGCCTCTAGTGAAATCTATGGCCCCCGAGTCTATTTCCATCATATATTTTCAGATCTATAAACCAAAAAAATTCCAAAATACGTTGCTACATTTCATTTTTATTTACTTTAGTTTTCTTTTTTATTTATCTTTTATACCTATCTTTATTAGATCTTACTCTTGCAAGTGACTGTGAAGGGATTGACAACCCCTTTTTTGCGTTGGGTGCAAGTGTTAGTTACTTTGTGCAGGCGCATATATTGGAGACTTGCTTGTGCCTCCTACTGGATTGATACCTTGGTTCTTAACTGAGGGAAATACTTATCTCTACTTTGCTGCATCACCCTTTCCACTTCAAGGAAAAAAATCAACGCAAGCTCAAGAAGTAGGAGGAAGAATTACTGGCGCCGTTCCCGGGGAGGTTCTACCTCAAGCCTACCAAATACCTATCATAAACTCTCATCTATTGCACTTCCATTATTTTCCATTTGACTCTCGTTTTCTTCTCCCCCACTTCTAAAACATTTTCAGAAAATACCAAACTATTTGCATTCTTTCCATTCGTCTTTTCGTTTACCTTTTGTTTTCTTGTGTGCTAGATTGGTTTCTTGCCATCATGTCTGAATCGGGGGAGGTTATCATTGAAAATTTTGAGGATCTTGCCAATACAAACCTTGAGGAAAAATTTGGATCTTGTTCTTTAGATCATGGAACTGAAACTCCCTCTAACTTTAAGGCAAAAACTTTTCATGTCGGGGATGGTAATATTATTGGGAAGAGTGTTCTTCAGGAGTTCTTTGATTGTACGAGAGTTTTGCCAACTAATAATGGATCTATTCTTCTTGATACAAATTGCCATGCGGATGCCATTCTATGCTTGTCGTTATACTAGGAAGAAAATTTGTGCGCATTCATCCCGCTTTACAAAACATATTTTGTGAACTTCCCAATATACTCCATTCTAAGGCTAAAAACATTGCAACTATCATTCTTGCGAGTGAATTTTATTTCATAATACAAGAAGCTAGGGAATTTGTTTTCTATAATAAAAATATTGAGTATCCTCCAGAAGAAATTCTCCATGATAAAGAAACTTTGCATAGTCTAGAATCTAGAGATTACCATTCTTAAAGTAGCAATCTTAGGAGAAGAGTTCCCTACGCAGAAATTTCTCAAGCCCTTTACCTTGATGCTTATGATAAATTTGATTGGCTAACTAAGGGAATTTACGTAGGGTTTAATGATGAGTGTATGGAGGAAATGTCTAGGGAACCCATTAAAGATGAGATACGTATTTTGTATGAGGATAATTATGGTGATGATCCTGAGTATGAAATTATGAATGTTAAAATCATTAATCAAAGTCCTTTTCATGAATTGAGTTCACCTAATAGGAAGGAAAGGAAAAAATAGACTTGTTAAGAAAAGTTTTGGAAGATTTGACTAGGAAAAAATTAATACCAAAGATGACAATACCTAGATCTACGTTTTATGCCTAGCTAGGGGCGTTAAACAATAGCGCTTGTTGGGAGGCAACCAAGTTTTTATTATGAATTTTTGGTTTTTCTATTGTTCCTAAATAACCACACATTATTACTTCTGTAGTAGTTGTGTTTTAGTGTTTATAAGAAGTGTGTGTGCCAAGTATGACCTTTGGGATGGTTATGGTGATAGTTGATTTACTTTTGTTAAAAAAACAGAAAATTTTGCTACCAGTAACAGAATTGATCTGAGCCGCTGGAACATGATAAATTCTTGATTTTTTTACACAAGATTGATATACCTATATTTTCATATTTTTTGGAGTTACGGAAGTATACGAAGTTTCCAGATTACTAGGCTGTTCTGTTTTTGACAGATTTTGTTTTCTATGTGTTGTTTGCTTATTTTGATGAATCTATGGGTAGTATCGGGGGGTACGAACCATGGAGAAGTTAGAATAATGTAGATATTACACCAATATAAATTTAGAATGAGTCCACAATAGTACCTAAAGTGGTGATTTGCTTTGTTATACTAACGGATTTATGAGTTTTCTGTTGAGTTTTGTCTTGCGAAGTTTTCAAGTTTTGGGTAACGATTTGATGGACTATGGGATAAGGAGTGGCAGGAGCCTAAGCTTGGGGATGCCCAAGGCACCCTAAGGTAATATTCACGGACAACCAAGCATCTAAGCTTGGGGATGCCCCGGATGGCATCCCCACTTTCGTCTTGAATCCATCGGTAAATTTACTTGAGGCTATATTTTTATTCACCACATGATATGTTTTTTGCTTGGAGCGTCTTGTATGATATGAGTGTTTGCTTTTTAGTTTCCCCAATCATCCTTTCTGTACACACCTTTTGAGAGGGTCACACATTAATTGTGTATTTATTAGAATACTCTATGTGCTTCACTTATATATTTTGAGCTAGGCAGTTTGCTCTAGTACTTCACTTTTATCTTTTTAGAGCACGGTGGTGGTTTTATTTATAGAAATTTTTGAACTCTCATGCTTCACCTATATTATTTTGAGAGTCTTAAACAACATGGTAATTTTCTTTTGTTCTTTATTTAGTCGTAATATGATGGGCATCCAAGAGGGATATAATAAATACTTTCATATAAAGAACATTGAATAATATGAGAAGTTTGATTCCTTGCATTTGTTTTGAGATATAAAGATGGTGATATTAGATTCATGCTAGTGAGTAGTGGATTGGTAGAAATAAATGTGTTAAAATCTGTGGTCCCCGTAGCATGCACATATGGTGAACAGTTATGTGATGAACTCGGAGCATCATTTATTTTTTGATTGTCATCCTTTGTGTGGAGGTCAGGAGCGCGCGATGGATAACTCCTACCAACATCTCCCCTAGGAGCATGTGATACGTTTCCAACATATCTATAATTTATGATTGTTCCATGCTATTATATATTCTATTTTGGATGTTTAATGGGCTTTATTATACACTTTTATATTATTTTTGGGACTAACCTATTAACCCAAGGCCCAATGCAAATTGCTATTTTTTTTGCCTATTTCAGTGTTTCGCAGAAAAGGAATGTCAAATGCAGTCCAAACGGAATGAAACCTTCGGTAGCGTGATTTTTGGAACAAACGTGACCTAGAGGACTTGGAGTGGACATCAAGAAACAACCGAGGAGGCCACGAGGTAGGGAGGCGCGCCTGCCCCTGGGCGCGCCCCCACCCTCGTAGCTCTCCTGACCGACTTCCTTCGCCTATATATACTCATATACCCCGAAAACACCCAGGAGCACCATGAACCCTATTTCCACTATCGGAACCTTCTGTACCCGTGAGATCCCATCTTGGGGCCTTTTCTGGCGCTCCGCCGGAGGGGGCATCGATCACGGAGGGCTTTTACATCAACACCATAGCCTCTCCGATGATGTGTGAGTAGTTTACCTCAAACCTTCGGGTCCATAGTTATTAGCTAGATGGCTTCTTCTCTCTCTTTGGATCTCAATACAAAGTTCTCCTCGATCTTCTTGGAGATCTATTCGATGTAACTCTTTTTGCGGTGTGTTTGTCAAGATCCGATGAATTGTCGGGTTTCTTTATCAAGATTATCTATGAACAATATTTGAATCTCCTCTGAATTCTTTTATGTATGATTTGGTACCTTTGTAAGTCTCTTCGAATTATCAGTTTGCTTTGGCCTACTAGATTGATCTTTCTTGCAATGGGAGAAGTGCTTAGCTTTGGGTTCAATCTTGCGTTGCTCGACCCAGTGAAAGAAAGGGAAACGACATGTATTGTATTGTTGCCATCGAGGATAAAAAGATGGGATTTATATCATATTGCTTGAGTTTATCCCTCTAAATCATGTCATCTTACCTAATGCATTACTCTGTTCCTATGAACTTAATACTCTAGATGCATGCTGGATAGCGGTCGATATGTGGAGTAATAGTAGTAGATGCAGGCAGGAGTCGGTCTACTTGTCACGGACGTGATGCCTATATACATGATCATGCCTAGATATTCTCATAATTATTCGCTTTTCTATCAATTGCTCGACGGTAATTTGTTCACCCACTGTAATACTTATGCTGTCTTGAGAGAAGCCACTAGTGAAACCTATGGCCCCGGGTCTATTCTCCATTATATTAATCTCCCGTCAACAAGTTATTTCTGGCACCGTTTATTTTGCAATCTTTACTTTTAATCTTTATCATAAAAATACCAAAAATATTATCTTATCATCTCTATCAGATCTCACTTTGCAAGTGGCCGTGAAGGGATTGACAACCCCTTTATCACATTGGTTTCAAGGTTCTTATTTGTTTGTGTAGGTACGAGGATCTTGCGTGTGGCCTCCTACTAGATTGATACCTTGGTTCTAAAAAACTGAGGAAATACTTACGCTACTTTGCTGCATCACCCTTTCCTCTTCAAGGGAAAACCAACGCAGTGCTCAAGAGGTAGCAAGAAGGATTTCTGGCGCCATTGCTGGGTAGATCTACCACTAGTCAAGACATACCAAGTACCCATCACAAACTCTTATCCCTCGCATTACATTATTTGCCATTTGCCTCTCCTTTTCCTATCCCCCACTTCACCTTTGCCTTTGCCTTTTCTTCGCCCTCTTCCCATCTGTCTTTTTGGTTGTGTTTCCACGTGCCTTCTATTTGCTTGCTAAAAATCCGTTGCTATTGATCCACTTAAAGTGTTCTAGTTGGATCATCTTCGATCCTTTTGCGCTCGTGATGAAACCCCAACAAGCCTAGTTGATGGGAAATCTTTAGATGAGCATGCTCCTTTTGTGCGTCACCGTTTGTCTGAAAAAGGGAGACTCTTATGGGATCAAATAAACAGATTGTTGTGTTATGCTTGGAATCTTTGTGAAATTTATGATTTTACTAGTTGCTCTAAGAACCCTAAAAAACACCTCCCCTACCTATGTGAGTTTAATGATAATGAAATATTATCTTCTTATGCAAAGGGTGTTTATAGTTACTACGATATCAAACAAATTGAAGAATTTGTTGCTTTTAAGGGTGCTTATGAAGTTGCTTCTTTGATTTAAAAGTATGATATTACTCTACACGAATCTAAAAATCTTGACATACTTAAATATTGCTATGAAAACTATGCTCACAATGCCTATGTTAAGGAATTTATTGAGACAATGACCGTTGCTTTGGAAGAAAATAATGATATGCACGAATCTATAGATAATTATGATTCCGATGATTTGATTGAAACATCCATTGATAAACATGATGCTTGCTATTCTTGTGGCCATGATGCCAGTATTTATGAAGACGAATTTGCTATCGTTCCTTATGTTAAACATGAGCTCATTGCTATTTCACCCATACTTGGTAGTTCCTTGAATCAAAAGCATGATTGCAATGATTTCACTATAAATTCTATTGATGTCAATTGTGCAAATAATATGAAAAACCCTAAGCTTGGGGATGCTAGTTTTACTATGTCTACTACTTGTTGCAATGATCATGATTGGGGTGATTCTTCTTATGATCTTGAAAATTTATTTAAGCCACATGATGAATATGATATTGATAATAGTGTTTGAAATATTATTGAAAGTGGGTTCGGAAGAGTGTCAACTTTAGATCCCACATATTTGGAGAATGTTCAATCTTATGAAATTTTTCATAAGAGTGGGTTTGGAGAGGTTAATGTTAATCCCACTATTTTGGAAGAGTGTAAACTTTGCATGCATGTGGATCGTGTTGAAAATATTTTATGTGATAGATATTTTGTTGAATTTGCTTATGATCCCACATGTAATTATTATGATAGAGGAAAATATGATTGTAGAAATTTTCATGTTACTAAATTACCTCTCGTTATGTTGAGATTGCTATTGTTTCTTTCCACTTCCTTGCATATGCTAGTTTTTTGCTTGCTATGATAATCTATTTGCCTTTAAGATGCCTATGCATAGGAAGTATGTTGGACTTACATGTGTTTTTCACGTGTTTCATGATGCTCTCTTTGTGCATCAATTCTTGTCTTTCATGTGAGCATCATTGAAATTATCAATGCCTAGCTAGGGGCGTTAAACGATAGCGCTTGTTGGGAGGCAACCCAATTTAATTTTTTGTTCCTTGCTTTATGGTTCTGTTTTGTAATAAATAATTCATCTAGCCTCTGTTTAGATGTGGTTTTATGCTTTTAATTAGTGTTTGTGCCAAGTAGAACCTTTGGGAAGACTTGGGGAAGGTCTTTGCGATCTTGCTGTAAAAAAATAGAAACTTTAGCGCTCACGATATTTGCTGCCATCTTTTACTGGAGAGTGCAATTAAGTTGATTCTTTTTGAAGATCATTAATAGATAAATCCCTCACGTCCAGAAATTTATATTATAATTTTTGGGATTTCATAAGTATTCGAAACCTACAGATTACTACAGACTGTTTTGTTTTTGACAGATTCTGTTTTTCGTGTGTTGTTTGCTTATTTTGATGAATCTATGGCTAGTATTTGAGTGCATGAACCTTAGAGAAGTTGGAATACAGTAGGTTTAACACCAATATAAATAAAGAATGAGTTCATTACAGTACCTTAAGTGTTGGTTTGTTTTCTTTTACTAACGGAGCTCACGAGATTTTCTGTTAAGCTTTGTGTTGTGAAGTTTTCAAGTTTTGGGTAAAGATTTGATGGATTATGGAACAAGGACTGGCAAGAGCCTAAGCTTGGGGATGCCCAAGGCAACCCTAGGTAAAATCCAAGGACAACCAAAAGCCTAAGCTTGGGGATGCCCCGGAAGGCATCCCCTCTTTCGTCTTCGTCCATCGGTAACTTTACTTGGAGCTATATTTTTATTCACCACATGATATGTGTTTTGATTGGAGCGTCTTGTATGATTTGAGTCTTTGTTTTTTTAGTTTACCACAATCATCCTTGCTGTACACACCTTTTGATAGAGACACACATGAATCGGAATTCATTAGAATACTCTATGTGCTTCACTTATATCTTTTGAGTTAGATAATTTTGCTCTAGTGCTTCGCTCATATATTTTAGAGCACTGCGGTGGTTCTATTTTATAGAAATAATTGAACTCTCATGCTTCACTTATATTATTTTGAGAGTCCTTTAGAACAACATGGTAATTTGCTTTGGTTATAAAATTAGTCCTAATATGATAGGCATCCGAGATAAAAACCTTAAAGTGCATTAAATACTAAGAGAAGTTTGATACTTGATAGTTGTTTTGAGATATAAAGGTGGTAATATTAGAGGTGTACTAGTTGAGTAATTGTGAAATTGATAATTACTTGTGTTGAAGTTTGCAAGCCACATAGCATGCACGTATGGTAAACGTTGTGTGACAAATTTGAAGCATGAGGTGTTCTTTGATTGCTTTCCTTGTGAGTGCTGGTCGGGGACGAGCGATGGTCTTTTCCTACCAATCTATCCCCCTAGGAGCATGCGCGTAGTGCTTGGTTTTGATGACTTGTAGATTTTTGCAATAAGTATGTGAGTTCTTTATGACTAATGTTGAGTCTATGGATTATACACACTCTCACCCTTCCATCATTGCTAGCCTCTTCGGTACCATGCATTGCCCTTTCTCACCTTGAGAGTTGGTGCAAACTTCACCGGTGCATCCAAACCCTGTGATATGATACGCTCTATCACACATAAGCCTCCTGATATCTTCCTCAAAACATCCACCATACCTATTATTGCATTTCCATAGCCATTCCGAGATATATTGCCATGCAACTTTCCACCGTTCCGTTTATTATGACACGCATCATCATTGTCATATTGCCTTGCATGATCATGTAGTTGACATCGTATTTGTGGCAAAGCTACCATGCTTAATTTTTCATACATGTCACTCTTGATTCATCGCATATCCCGGTACACCACCGGAGGCATTCACATAGAGTCATATTTTTTTTCTAAGTATCGAGTTGTAATTCTTGAGTTGTAAGTAAATAAAAGTGTGATGATCATCATTAGAGCATTGTCCCATGTGAGTAAAGGATGATGGAGACTATGATTCCCCCACAAGTTGGGATGAGACTCCAGACGAAAAAATAAATAAATAAAAGGGAAAGAAAAAAAGAGGCCAAAAAAAGAGAGAAGGCCCAAATAAAAACAATAAAAAATGAGAGAAAAAGAGAGAAGGGACAATGTTACTATCCTTTTCCACACTTGTGCTTCGTAGTAGCACCATGATTTTCATGATAAAGAGTCTCTTATTTTGTCACTTTCATATACTAGTGGGAATTTTTCATTATAGAACTTGGCTTGTATATTCCAATGATGGGCTTCCTCAAATGCCCTAGGTCTTCGTGAGCAAGCAAGTTGGATGCACACCCACTTAGTTTCTTTGATGAGCTTTCATATATTTATAACTCTAGTGCATCCGTTGCATGGCAATCCCTACTCCTTGCATTGAAATCAATCAGTTGGCATCTCCATAGCCCATTGATTAGCCGCGTCAATGTGAGACTTTCTCTTTTTTGTCTTCTCACACAACCTCAATCATTATATTCTATTCCACCCATAGTGCTATGTCCATGGCTCGCGCTCATATATTGTGTAAAATTTGAAAGAGTTTGAAAATGCTAAGTATGAAACAATTGCCTGGCTTGTCATCGGACTTGTGCATGATGAGAGCATTTTGTGTGAGGAAAATGAAGCATGGCCAAACTATATGATTTTGTAGGGATAAGCTTTCTTTGGCTATGTTATTTTGATAAGACATAATTGCTTGGTTAGCATGCTTGAAGTATTATTATTTTTATGTCAACATTAAACTTTTATCTTGAATCTTTCGGATCTGAACATTCATGACACAATAAAGAAAATTACATGGAAGAATATGCTATAAGGCATTCCACATCAAAAATTCTATTTTTAATCATTTACCTACTCGAGGATGAGCAGGAATTAAGCTTGGGGATGCTTGATACGTCTCCAACGTATCTATAATTTTTGATTGTTCCATGCTATTATATATTCTGTTTTGGATGTTTAATGGGCTTTATTATACACTTTTATATTATTTTTGGGACTAACCTATTAACCCAAGGCCCAGTGAAAATTGCTAATTTTTTTCCTATTTCAGTGTTTCGCAGAAAAGGAATATCAAACGGAGTCCAAGCGGAATGAAACTTTCGGGAGCGTGATTTTTGGAACAAACGTGATCCAGAGGACTTGGAGTGGACGTTAAGAAAAAACCGAGGATGCCACGAGGTAGGGAGGCGCGCCCCCACCCTCGTGGCCCCCTCGTGGATCTCTAGACCAACTTCCTTCGCCTATATATACTCATATACCCTGAAAACATCCAGGAGCACCACGAAACCCTATTTCCACCACCGCAACCTTCTGTACCCGTGATATCCCATCTTGGGGCCTTTTCCGGCGCTCCGCTGGAGGGGGCATCGATCACGGAGGGCTTCTACATCAACACCATAGCCTCTTCGATGATGTGTGAGTAGTTTACCTCAGACCTTCGAGTCCATAGTTATTATCTAGATGGCTTCTTCTCTCTCTTTAGATCTCAATAAAAAGTTCTCATCGATCTCCTTGGAGATCTATTTGATGTAACTCTTTTTGCGGTGTTTTTGTCGAGATCTGATGAATTGTGGGTTTATGATCAAGATTATCTATGAACAATATTTGAATCTCCTCTGAATTTTTTTATGTATGATTTTTTATCTTTGCAGGTCTCTTCGAATTATCAGTTTGGTTGGTCTACTAGATTGATCTTTCTTGAAATGGGAGAAGTGCTTAGCTTTGGGTTCAATCTTGCGTTGCTCGATACCAGTGACAGAAAGGGAAATGACACATATTGTATTGTTGCCATCGAGGATAAAAAGATGGGGTTTATATCATATTGCTTGAGTTTATCCCTCTACATCATGTCATCTTACCTAATGCATTACTCTGTTCTTATGAACTTAATACTCTAGATGCATGCTGGATAGCGGTCGATGTGTGGAGTAATAGTAGTAGATGCAGGCAGGAGTTGGTCTACTTGTCACGGACGTGATGCCTATATACATGATCATGCCTAGATATTCTCATAATTATTCGCTTTTCTATCAATTGCTCGACAGTAATTTGTTCACCCACCGTAATACTTATGTTATCTTGAGAGAAGCCACAAGTGAAACCTATGGCCCCCGGGTCTATTCTCCATTATATTAATCTCCCGTCAACAAGTTATTTCTGGCACTGTTTATTTTGCAATCTTTACTTTTAATCTTTATCATAAAAATACCAAAAATATTATCTTATCATCTCTATCAGATCTAACTTTTGCAAGTGGCCATGAAGGGATTGACAACCCCTTTATCATGTTGGTTGCAAGGTTCTTATTTGTTTGTGTAGGTACAAGGGACTTGCGTGTGGCCTCCTACTAGATTGATACCTTGGTTGTCAAAAACTGAGGGAAATACTTACACTCACCCTTTCCTCTTCAAGGGAAAACCAACGCAGTGCTCAAGAGGTAGCAGCATGCGTATTAGTACTTTATTTCGATGGATAATAAACTTTTGCAATAAGTATGTGAGTTCTTTATGACTAATGTTGAGTCCATGGATTATACGCCCTCTCACCTTTCCACCATTGCTAGCGTCTCTAGTACCACACAACTTTCGCTGGGGCATTAAACCGACCATATACCCTTCCTCAAAATAGCGATCATACCTACCTATTATGGCATTTCCATAGCCATTTCGGGATATATTGCCATTCAACTTATACTATTCCATTTTATTATGACACATACCATCATTGTCATATTGTTCTCATATGCATGAGGCATTCATATAGAGTCATATCTTTGTTGTAGTATCGAGTTTTAATTCTTGAGTTTTAAGTAAATAAAAGTGTGATGATCATCACTATTAGTTATAGTCCCATGTGAGGAAATAATGATAGAAGCTATGATTCCCTCACAAGTTGGGCTGACTCTCCGGACTTTAAGAAAATAAAAGAGGCCAAAGAAGCCCAAATAAAAAAAGAGGCCAAAGAAGCCCAAGGAAAAAAATGAGAGAAAAACAGAGAAGGGACAATGTTACTATCCTTTTCCACACTTGTTCTTTGAAATAGCACCATGTTCTTCATGATAAAGAGTCTCTTATTTTATCACTTTCATATACTAGTGGGAATTTTTCATTATAGAACTTGGCTTGTATATTCCAATGATGGGCTTCCTCAAATTGCCCTAGTCTTCATGAGTAAGCGAGTTGGATGCACACCCACTTAGTTTCTTTTTGAGCTTTCATACACTTAGAGCTCTAGTGCATCTATTGCATGGAAATCCCTACTCACTTGCATCGATATCAACTGATGAACATCCTCATAGCCCATTAATTTTCCTAGTTGATGTGAGGCTTTCTCCTTCCTTTTTGTCTTCTCCACAACCAGCATATTCTATTCCACCTATAGTGTTATATCCATGGCTCACACTCATGTATTGCATGAAAGTTGAAAATGTTTGAGAACACTAAAAGTATGAAACAATTGCCTGACTAACATCGGGGTTGAGATGGTGAAATATATTGTGTGATGAAGATGGAGCATAGCTAGACTATATGATTTTGTAGGGATAACTCTCTTTGGCCATCTTATTTTGAGAAGACATGATTGCTTTATTAGTATGCTTGAAGTATTATTATTTTTATGTCAATATTAAACTTTTATTTTGAATCTTATGGATCTGAATATTCTTGACACAATAAAGAAAATTGCATTGATAAATACGTTAGGTAGCATTCCACATCAAAAATTCTGTTTTTATCATTTACCTACTCGAGGACGAGTAGGAATTAAGCTTGGCGATGCTTGATACGTCTCCAAGGTATCTATAATTTTTGATCGTTCCATGCTATTATATTATATATTTTGGATGTTTTATATGCATTAATATGCTATTTTATATTATTTTTGGGACTAACCTATTAACCTAGAGCCCAGTGCTAGTTTCTATTTTTTCCTTGTCTTTGACTTTTACAGAAAAGGAATATCAAATTGTACGGTGATTTTTCTTGAACCAGAAGAAACCCACTAGACTTGGAGAGGAGGCCAGAAGACCCACGAGGCGGCCACAAGCCGTGCGGGCGTGCCCCCTGGCTTGTGGTCCCCTCGTGGACCGTCTTCACCTAATCTCTGCACTATAAATCCTCAAATATTCCCCTTATACCATGGGGCACACCAAAAATACCTTTCCGCCGCCACAAGCTTCTGTTCCCGTGAGATCCCATCTGGGGGCCTTTTCCGGCACTCCACCGGAGGGGGAATTGATCACAAAGGGCCTATACATTAACCTTACTGCCCTTTTGATGAAGCGTGAGTAGTTTACCATGGACCTAAGGATCCATAGCTAGTAGATATACAGCTTCTTCTCTCTCTTTGATCTTCAATACAATGTTCTCCTCAATGTTCTTGGAGATCTATTCGATGTGATCTTCTTTTCGGTGCGTTTGTTAAGATCCAATGAATTGTGGATTTATGAACAAATTATCTATGAATATTATTTGAGTCTTCTCTAAACTCTTTTATGCATGATTGGGATAGCTTAGTAATTCTCTACGATCTATCGATTTGGCTTGGCCAACTAGATTGGTTTTTCTTGCAATGGGGGAAGTGCTTTGTGATGGGTTCAATCTTGTGGTGTCCTCTCCAAGTGATAGAAGGGGCAGCGAGGCACGTATTGTATTGTTGCCATTAAGGATAAAAAGATAGGGTTTATATCATATTGCTTGAGTTTATTCCTCTACATCATGTCATCTTGCTTAAGGCGTTACTCTGCTCTTATGAACTTAATACTCTAGATGCAGGCAGGAGTCGATCGATGTGTGGAGTAATAGTAGTAGATGCAGAATCGTTTTGGTCTACTTGTCATGGACGTGATGCCTATATTCATGATCATTGCCTTAGATATCGTCATAACTTTGGGCTTTTCTATTAATTGCGCAATAGTAATTTGTTTACCATCATATGTTTTCTTCAAGAGAGAAGCCTCTAGTGAAACCTATGTCCCCCAGGTCTATTTTCCATCATATATTTTCAGATCTATAAACAAAACAAAGACAAAAAAATACCTTGCTGCAATTTATTCATATTTACTTTAGTTTTCTCTTTTATTTATCTTTTATACCTATCTCTATTAGATCTCACTCTTGCAAGTCACCGTGAAGGGATTGACAACCCCTTTTTCGCATTGTGTGCAAGTGTTTGTTAGTTTGTGCAGGTGCATTTATTGGAGACTTGCTTGTGCCTCCTTCTGGATTGATACCTTGGTTCTTAACTGAGGGAAATACTTATCTCTACTTTGCTGCATCACCCTTTCCACTTCAAGGAAAAAATCAACGCAAGCTCAAGAAGTAGCAATCCCAACAACATTTTTTCCACTAGAATTATTAGCTTTCTTACTCCTGACAAGTGGGGCTCACACTTATCATTATGAGATAGAAAAAGCTGACATGTGAGTTGGGGGTAATTTTTTCATATACCATGGTCAATGGGTTTGACCTAACAATAACGGTGTCTAATGGCATTTTGAGGAAACATCTTACGAACTGATGACATTTTTAGGCATCTAATGGCATTTTTGAGCACGTATCTCAAGAAAGATGGTATTTTTGAGTAGTTGTAACTTCTGATGGCATAACTCAGTAGTTGGACACAATTAGTGGCATAAATGATACAAAATGAAAGTAACAAGGGTTCCAGCAACAATGAGAACAGATTGTTGGGAGAACAATTGTGTTGAACAAACCCGAACGGTTGATACACTATGAGATCACATAGTTAATGTATGCCTAATTCCTTAGACCATGACAATATTCAGTTCCTTCATGTAGATAATGTACTTTGGTTTTGTCAAACGTCACACATAACAGGGTGATATAGTGACAACTTTGAGCACCAGCAGAAAAGTGTAACAAGGAACTTGATAGCTCAAGACTAAGATTTAGGGCCCTCTCAGTGTGACGGTATCCATTTGATGGAAATATGCCCTAGAGGCAATAATAAAATGATTATTATTATATTTCCTTAGTCATGATAAAGTTTTATTATTCATGCTAGAATTGTATTGGTCGGAAACTTAAATACATGTGTGGATACATGAACAAATACTGTGTCCCTA